>NC_037685.1:15992418-16292418 GCF_003255815.1 Theropithecus gelada | reverse complement strand
TCTTCTAAAGGTTGCCATTTCTGCCACTGGTTTTTCAATGTTAATGTATTTTATCTTTACTTGTATTGCAAATACATAATTTTTCTGTGTTTCTGTCTAATGATTTGCATAATTATCCTTGTGAAAACAATATATTAACAAATGATTTGTATTGTATATATAAATGTTTGGTATTTGCATATATTTTTTCATTATTACAAATGTACTATACCATCATGGATTATCAGCACTTAAAATATTCTATGTGATCGGTATGGAGATGTGATCATATGCAAAAGGTTTCACTTCTTTGTTCCCATTCATAGGTCTCACTGAAGTCCTGAGCAAATAAAATTACTCTTTAGGCTACTGTGGCATTTGCCTCAGCTGATAAGCTTGAAGATGTAGTGTGTCATGCTATTTCTCAGTAAGGGTCATTTTCAAGTTACACTGTGGATACTCTCAACCTAAATAATAGCAAATCGGCTGTGTTAGGACATTTTAGGTGCAGAAAAAAGAAAATGAGCCATGTGTTTTTGGGTAACACTTAAAATTATTTAGGGATTATCTTTGTGCTTTGAAAGTTATTATTTTAACCAAATTCATAAATAAGCAGTATTTTACAGAACTTTTTATTGACTTCTGTCTTACCTCAGGCTGTGGCCTTAATTTCAGAAACTAATTTCTTGGTAGAAATGTATTGGAATGATTACACTATTCAGACACGTGAGCTTTTTACTGGTTTTCATACTGAGTTCCCTAAAAGAATCAAGCCAATCAATCATGCTTTTTGTTATGTACCAGGTAACCAATTCTGAAGGGACATGGGTGCAACTGGATCAGAACAGCATGGTAGAGTTCTGTGAGAGTGATGAAGGAGAGGCATGGTCCTTAGCTAGAGACAGAGGCGGAAACCAGTACCTCCGACATGAAGATGGCAAGTTGGCTTAAATTTGTGATTTATTCCAATTAAGCTTTCAGATACAGAAGTTTTATGCCTATTGTATTGCTTTTGTTTTAAAGAGTTTTTTGTGTGTTTTTTTTTTAAGTAAAAGCAAAACTAAAAATTAAAAAATCTTGCAACTGTTAAAATTGGTTTGTAAAATACGTGAGTACTTAATGCACAGTAAATAAGAAAATTAAAAGAAAATTGGAAACATATAAAACAGGCTTTTTATTTCATTAATATAAAGTTGTATACCTCTTTCTTCCGTACCAGTCCAGGACTTAACATTTTATCCCTTCTATAATAAAATGAAAATTCAGTATTCAAACTACCAATCTCAGTACTTCTCCCAGGCAATTTCATTTGATTGCGTTTTGTCTTAGGGAAAGAACATTGAATAAATGCATAGTGTCTTTAGAATTTCCTGTTGTTAGATTTTTGACTTTAAATTTTATTTTACCTTTTTCAACATTGATCTCACTTAATAAAATATATTCCTTTTTGTTCCCCTCTCTTTGATATCTTGGTGGCAAAAATTTGTTCTTCAAAGTTGAGACCACATTATCTCTTGTGTGAAGCTTTAACTGATCACAACAGAGCCAAGAACTTCTTGTGTTCCTAAAGAATAGTGCTCACCACTAGAAGAAAAATTGATTCTATCACAGTGAAGTTCATGTTTATTTCTTCATACCCAGTTATGAGTCCCTTGTGGACAGGCACATGGTTTTTGCATTCCTAGTTCTGAAACAGTTTGACACATACTAGATGCTCATGAAGTTTTGTAATATAACTTGAATTATAAAAATAATAGCACATCAAAATAAGTATGTAAGCAAACATGGACTTGTCTGCCAAATCCCAAAATTTATAGGATGAGGTTAGATGAATAAGAGAACATGCATCTTTATTCAAAAGATAATAAATTTATAATACTTATTATTCCAAGAGGCCCAATATGACCATAAATATGGATTCAAAAAAGGTTTGAAATTTGCAGTAATGATGGAGTACCTTTGGAGATATCTCCCTTTTTCCCCCCACAACACACCTTTGAGGTAGGTGATATAATCTTCAATTTATAAGTAAGGAAATTCAAGCTCGTAGAATTTAAAATGATGTGTCTACTGTTGTACAGCTGGTGACATAGCAGATGTAAGACTTCAGCCAGAATCTTCATTCATGTTTTAAATGCTGTACTCATTACACCATGCTGTACACATTGAGCACAACTTGAGAACCTACCTCCTCCCCTTGTTTTTCCCAGATAAACTTTTTTTAGTGTAAGATGATGTGGTCATAAAATAATGTCCTGAGACAGTAGAACTATTCATTTGAAAAAGATAAGGGTTCCGCTTGATGTAAATTGACATGTACTAAATGACTTTTTCACTTACTACATGCTTATTATATATTTTTGTATATTTACTACATATTCATAAATTTTTAAACATTTTTCTTTATATAGGAATATTCAGATATAAATGAAAATACCTAAGGTGAAATCAATTTTATTTAAGATAATTTAAATATGAGAACAGCTTAGGTGACTTCCAAAGGACTTTTCTAGCTTAATGCTTAATAATTTTTTAACTGGTAGTACAACAAAATATATAAGAGTGGATTCTGAAGCAGGACTGCCACGGTACTGATCCCAGCTATACAATTTTTACTCATGTGACCTTGACCAAGTTAACCTAATATCTCTGTGCCTCAGTTTTCCCATTTATAAAAGGATTTTATAAGTCATAACCACATAAATTTGATATGAAGACTAAATGAGCAAGTAACAGATAAAGCTAATGGATGGTAAGTTAGGTATTATTGTTAAAACGCAAAATGCCTTCCATACTAAGGATCAAGTTTTAACCTGGGAAATTTTATTCTTATAAACTTAGAAGATAGAAGCTTCTTCCAAGATAAAATGCCCTTAAATTAGAGTATCATTTAAGAGAAGTTTAAATTTTTCTCTGTAATCAGTTAATCATCTTTTACTCTTGATATATAGATACAGATATAAATATAAATATTTGGTGATCATGTAAATCTTAATATTTAAATATAAAATCTAGAGCGACAAGGAAAGAAATGATATGAAGTTAGTGCCTTTAAATCACTAATATTAGTTGATGTACTGCCCAAATAGTCTGTTCAGTGGTGATAATATTTAATATGGAAATACAAAGATTTGGCACTATGGTAATTTATATGAAGTCGTGTGAGTAAAACAAAAGCTTTCCTCTTTGTAAAAATTCTCTGTTGGTCTTTGAAATCTGTAGTAGGTAAAGTTACTGCTGTGGTAGAAACAGACTTCACTCTGGATGCTAGACCATTCTTAGTCTAGAGGGGAAGCACTACTATCTTTTCCGTTTAGTTTACTGTTCATGGGTGTTTTTTGAAGAAACATTCCACTGCTGAAATAGTGCATGCTGAAGAGTATTGCCTAATGAGGGAAGTGCTAGGATTGACTTTTTAAATAAAGTCTACAAATGCTGGTAAAGGGATAGATTATACAGTACCACTGGTACAGCAGAATTGCAATTTACAGGTAGGAAGGAAACACTCTACCACACCCTGTCTGTAGTTCCCTGTTCTGTTTAAAGGAATATTGACTTTCAAAAAATATATTTAAGATATCTAAAGATATTTTAAAATAAGGTATTTAAAAATATACTGAAGATATTTCATTTTTCATAAGGTTATTTTAATGGAATTAATACCTTTTCCCCCCGATTTTACTTGACAGACTTTATTTTGCCTTTTTTGGCTGGCATTAATATGGATGTTTAGCTAAGGTATTGTTTTATATCAGACAGAATCTTGGAGTCACTTGATTGTTCATAGGGGATTAATTTAGTTTGCATATTTTATAGGTCGCGTCTTGCCATTTGTAAATGGATAAAACATTTGCCATTTTCTGCTTGAAATAAGAATTCTGATACATTTATAGACTTTGATTATGTAACATTGTTTATTATTATCCTTCTATTTGGGAAAAATATCTTTATGTAATAAAAATAAGCTAAAAGTTAAGTTTTCCATAATTTTCACATTCATGACTTAGAACAGTTAACAAATGAAAATTCCTTTTGGTACTAGATACTTAGTTTTTTTCTCTATTCTAATACTAATATACAAAATACTTTTATTTCTGGTATATAGGTTATTCATTTTTGTTTTACAAAATTCTCTTGTATAAATTTGTTACAAATACAAAGAGTTCCTGGTCCAGAAGTATTAGTATGCATTCAATAATATATTCTATCACAATAAAAGTAAATTGGCTTCATAAGAGCATATCTTATTTCTAAATTTCACTGTGTATTTGATAAATAAAAATAAAGATTTGTCAGGTGCTTTGTTAATGTTAAAATGACCTGGCTGGTATTTTAATTTATCAAATCAAGACATGAGCTTATTTTAAAATCTAACCATCATAAAATCTTTTGCAATTTTCTCTCTTTGTTGTATGAATAGGGAATAGCATATAAGAAACTAATGTTACAGCTGTGGCTTTTATTGTAGAACAAGTTCTTCTGGATCAGAATTCTCAAACTCCTCCTCCAAGCCCTTTCTCAGTGCAAGCTTTTAATAAAGGGGCAAGTTGCAGTGCCCAAGGATTTGATTATGGACTTGGAAATAACAAAGGTAGGTGTGTAAAACTAAGTATTTTACTTACCTAACTTCAATATTTTTTATTACCTTCTCTTTTATACACTTTTTATTTGTGTTCACCCAGAAATCTTTATTAAATTAAAATTTGTTTCTGGAAAGCTAATACAAAATGTTTACAAAGGTCTTCTTTTCATAGTATTGTTTCTTTTTTTGTTTTTGGTTTGTTTGGTTTTGGTTTTGGTTTTACCAGTTTTGGCTTAAATTTCTGAGTGTGCTTGCTTATTTTTTTTCTATTTAAAAAACACTCATTTTTATTTCATATCCTAAAGATTCTATTTCACTAAATCTAGTAAAATGTTATTTTTATCATCCACTTATTAGGATGGTAAGGTTAATGAGCAACAAAGAACTTTCTCAAATGATCCATTTAAAATCAGACTATTACTTAAATAATCAGACTATTACTTAAAATAATATTTTAAGTAATGTTACACATGAGCTTTATAAAATTTATGTGGTTTTGAATTTCTAACCCAGTAATCTTAATTTAGAATTATGTGAAATGATATGTTTGGTTTTAGTATCTGTAATAAAACCAGAAAGTTGTAAAAATTAAAAAACCCAAAGTCATATGAATATAAAATATATATAGCTGTTTTGGCTGCATTAATGGAAGAGACCAGCATCATGGACTGTCCAAACAATAGTTAATTTTTAAACAATTTATGCTGGAGGTTCATCAGAAATTGCATTTTTATGTGAATTCACACACTCTTGTTCTTTCCTATGTACCTGATCTAGACTCCTTCAAAATCAGCCCTAGTGTCCACAGGTAACATACAGCTGGGTCATGGGTAAAAGGGAGCAGATAGCCTACGTGGAAATAATTTTATTTTAATTTTATTTAAATTAATTCACAGGACTTGATTCCAAGGGACAAATACAGTGTCATTATACCTGACTTGCAGAACAAGTGAAAAAATAAAACGGTGAACAAAATACAGAATTACATCAATGTATAAGGAATATTCTGTTTAAAATAAAACTACTTCTATTGAATAGCTTCGTTACTTTCCACAGAGTATTTTTATGAAGGAAACCTAGCCACAAGATTTTTTTTTACTCCCTTGGATTAGCCTATCCCATAGGATTGGGTATTATCTGCTCACTTACTTCGGGTACCTGATTTCCATTAATTTAAGCTAGATCTTTGTACTTACATAGTGTAAATGCTTGGTGGTGTTTTCTTTATGTCCCTTTCTCTTTACCTTTGTCAGCTCTTAAAATCTCAGCATTTGCTTACTGCTACTATATCTCTATATAGTAATGTTTTAAAGCCTTGTTTAACACAAGTTGTATGCTTTCAGTCTTTAAAATGTCTGTCATTGTACTGATAGCTATCACAGTAAATCAGTCTTTATAATTTATGAAAATAAATGTAAATATTTAAGAGACACAAACATTGCCGAGAAAATTTGTTATTATGTAGAAATAATAAAGTATTACTTTTTAAACATGTGATTTTTGTGAATATCGTTCAAAAAATAGCATGCCTCATGCCAGGCATAGTGGCACATGCCTATAGTCCCAGCTACTTGGGAGGCTGAGGCAGCAGAATCACTTGAGGCCAGGAGTTTAAGGATGTAGTCTGCTATAGTCGTGCCTGTGAATAGCTACATGCTCCATCCTGGGCAACAGAACGGGATCTTGTTTTTTTAAAAAAATATTAATAAGTCTGCTCTTATTAACAAGCTTTTAAAATATTTAGATGGAGCAAAGAAATAATAAGAAATTTAAATTTGATGAAATATATCTGACTTTATTATCTATAACAGTAGTTCCCATTTTAACTCTTAATACTGTCCAAAATCAAAGAACTGTTTTTTGTAAAAGCTTTTTTTTTTCTTAAAACAGTATTTTAGAAAATTATTCATGATCGCTAATTTTTTTTCATGTAATCTACAGCATTTATTTATTATTGCAAAAGAAAAATATGTGGCTCGTGTACACAGTTCTTTCCACATAAATCTATCCCTTGTAGGTACTTCAGTTGAAATTTTTGCATATGAAACTTTATTATATTTAGGAAATATGACTAGAAGGTTAGTATTTTACAGTCTCTGCATCACCTAGTCTGGATATAGTTCCCTCTCCCCACCTCGAGCATCATTTAAACTATTTAATGTACATATTCTCACAAATAAGAAATTATCCATCAGATTATTTCATTATCTTAAAAAAAATTTTGTGAAACCTTTTGGTTCAAGGAAAAATGTTAGAATTGATATTTTAGATACTATTCAAATTAGGTAGCTCGTAATCCTTTTTGTCTTGTAGAACTTACAGATTTTTAAATTATTCCTCTAAGCAAAATATTTCATGCTTTTAAAGTAGAATTTCTTTGGCAGTAACAACTTAAAAAAGAAAATATTAATTTATAACTATAATGTAAACACATTGCTATGTTAATAACATACTTTGCCCCATTAATTCTGCTTTTTAAAAGAAAAACTGCTAATTGCTTATTTTCTGCATGAAATATACTGCCGATGAGGCAGGGTGGTATTAGTCATTGTTGGGAATTATGAAGAAGGCATCATTTACTTAGATCTTCATTTATGTATGTTCAATATTGAAGCAATTTATCACTGATTCTTCATAGAGTCTTCATTCTCCCATACATAATGAGAGATGTTATATATGAATGTAAATGGATTTGTTTTTATAGATGGGCTTCTATATAAGATTTGGTGGGGTGCTTCCATTAAAAAAAAAAACATGCAAAATTTGGTCCCTAATTTGAGGATGATTAATAGTCACCAGTTTTCACTCATTTCTGAATTGGCGTGGTTTTATTTAGTGTTCAACTCTATGTGAATGTCATAAAGCACCATTTACTTTGCCATTTTGGATGTTAATGAATAACGAGTTGCAGTTTTGACTGTTTTACCCACTGCAGGTGACCAACTGAGTGCCATATTGAATTCCATTCAGTCACGACCCAATCTCCCAGCTCCTTCCATCTTTGATCAAGCTGCAAAACCTCCCTCTTCCCTAGTACACAGCCCATTTGTGTTCGGACAGCCCCTTTCCTTCCAGCAGCCTCAGCTTCAGAGTAAGTCTGTCAGCCTTACCTGCCTCATCAAGCATTTCTGAAGCTTTGTTCTGAGTTATTTATGAGTTACTAATTAGTTATCAACTCACCTGACTGGTTTTTTTAAATTAGGATGTTATCCCCTCCCACATTTTTGAAATATTTAAGCTATTCTGAGCTAAGACATTCTGCAGCTAAGACATTTAAAGTTGCTTTAAAGTTCATATGCATGACTATGGTAAGCATCACATATAGGGACAACTTTCAGTGGATTTTTGTTACTTTAGGATGTCCCAAAAGGATAAAGCTATTTCATTCTATCAGTGGGTAGAAGAAAGACTGTACTTGTTTGGGCAGGTTTGTTTGTTTTTTCTGAGTGAATTTGGTATCTATGAAATGTATGACAATTTAGGTTTCCTGGTTTTCTCAAATTGTTGTTTCCTGTCTTTATTTTTATTTTTTTGTTGTTCCTTATATGTTAAATTGATCATTTGATTCTAGTTCTGCCTTTTAGGATTGCTCTAGTCCTTCATCCATGATAGTAATTCACATTGGTTTGGAAAAGATACCCAAAAAAAATTATACTTAACTGAGTGTTCTTTTTTCTTGACCTCCTGAACCTTCCACGTAAACTTTTCAAAGCTCTATTCAGTGTGACAACAGTGTGCTCTTCTTGGCATTCAGTTCTCATTAATTGAATCAGTTAGTTTGCGAAAGTCTCAGCTTATATACCATTGTTCAGATTCAATTGCACAACCTCTTTGCTTTGGTAAAGGACATTCACACTTAGGTCTAAGTTATTTTTTAAACAAAAATACTTTAATAACTGTTACTAGGGTCATGTAAAAGAGTGCTAGCTGGTTTAGTTTTTATTAAGAACTAGGATAGTATGTAGCTAGCAAATGATGTTATTCATTACTTTATTCACTTTAGGTAAAGGGTATACAAGAGTATAAACTTTTCTGGGTTTCCACTATCCATTAGGAAAGTTTAATTAATGAAACTAATTAGTTTGGAAATATAACTACTATCAATTTCTAGCTTATTATCATCTTCATTCATGTATAATATTAATTTGAATGTTAAGAGAAGAATTTCAAATAAACAAAATAGTGTCACGTGTGTGAAATAGTTTTTTCCTTCTATGATAAATACTATTTCAGAAGAATGAAAAAGAAGTGAAGAGTTAGTTTATTAATTTTGTGTTGCATCAGACTTTTTACATTTACATGTACTACTTAAGCTTCAAAAAGTTTTAAAGGTAAGGACAAGGGGAAAAATGTAAAGGAAAAACATCAGGATCATTCAGGTAGAAAATTTATACTAGAAAATTTAAATTCATTCATATTCAAATTCAGTTTTAAACGAAAAATTGCCTATGTCATAGCAGTAGCAGACAAAAGAACTAAGGAGCAAGGAGAACCTTTTTGTTCTATCTAAAGAATCATTGCAAGTCTTTACAAAAACAAGCATAATTACTATTTTTATTTTACCAAATTTAATTAATAAAATATTTCAAAACAATAAACAGTAATAAAAGTTGATTTGTGTCTTCCAGGGAACAACAGTTTCTAGGTGACATTGTGTCAATACAATTTTATACATACGTGTTATCAGTACCAGCACTTTATTTACCACTGTCTTGGAGCAAATTTGAAATCATGGCTTAACTATGTTTCAATTAGCAATTTTCTGAATCATTACTTGCCTATAGTCCAACAATGGAAATTACTCAGGTCTTGTTTTAAACTTCTTATTCGCAACAGGATGTCACTAAATTTTGACTTGCAAATTCCAGAAAATGGAAGTCTCAATCTTTAGCATAACAAAAAAAAGTATGGAATCTGAAAATAGTTTTAATTTTTTTAAATAGTTCAGAATTGTATTTTTTACATCATATTAGGAAAGGTAAATGTGGCAGAGTGCCAACATCTGTTAAGACTCCCCAAGCACGATATTCTTTCCTGAACCTCACTGCCATGTATCCCACTAGCATATCACCTATACTTTAGAAGATGGTTTATTCATAGTGAACTTCTCTATGCTATTTAGTAAAATGAGAATCATTTTTGTCTTATACCCTTGTGATACTAAATAAATCATTATGTAGAAGACTGTATTTACTGAATTTTGTTTATACTGATAGTCGCCACTGTGTACTAAACACTGTACTTAAGCACTTTAATACAGCCTCATTTGAGATACTGTCTCTTATCTCTGTTTTACAGAGACAGAAACAGAGGCTTAGGGAGGATAAATGATTTGCCCCAGAAACATACATAGTAAAATGGTAGAGCCAGAACTTGAAGTCAGTTCTGTTGACTACAAAGGCTGTTTTAAAAATTCAGCCTTACCTCAGTAAATATTGCAAAATCTGTTCTAATGTATATATATTTTAAATTTATATTTAAACTAGGTCTGGCATCTAGAGTATTAGCTTTGCTCAGATTTGATTATTTTTCTTTTTATAGTTTGATTTTTTTTTAATGTAACAGTAGTTTGAATGGAAAAGAAGATTTCCTAAATGTCATAACTCAAGATCCTGGTTAACTAGAAAAATTCTACAAAGAAACACATCAACTGATGCATGGTTTAACTTCATCTAGCATTTCTATGAGCATTATTATCTGTAATTCTTTGGGGTTTTTTTCTGAATCATAGTTTTTTCACCTATCTTTGGAAATTTAAAAGTAATCTGGCACATTAAGTTAATTTGATACCTTTTCTTTAGAATCAGGCAACATTTTATTCTGTAAAATAGAGTATTTGGTAATTTTTAAATTAGCAAAATTATTTGATTTTACATACATAGAAATTATTTCAAGTGTTATTCTTGTGAAGTAGAATGTTACAGAAGTAAAAGTTAACAAATTTCCCTTATGTGTGTACACACAGAGACATGAAAAAGTAAAGTGTGTATATGGGATTTTTCTTTACTGTTCTGTAATTTATTTTTTAATGTTAAAACTTGTTATATAGTTTTTAGAATTGGTAAGCAATTTGGCAATAAAATTGTAGTGGACCAAAGTGGAGAATGGTATCTGTGGCTGCTTTCTTTAAGAATATTACATTCCTTATTTTCATTATCCCCATTTCTCTTGAAAGCTTCATTTTATGTCCTATAGCTTCTGACAGTGTCTTACACATCACAGGCATTCAAGGAGTGTTTATTGACTATAGGTACTTAAGATTAGCATTTCATCAATTTAAGATCTTGTGTTTTTCTATTAGGATATTCCAGTGTTTCCTCAGAGAACATCTTCAAAGAAGAGAATTTATTTCTTTCACTTAGTAATTGAAGCCAACTATACTGTGACAGTATGATGTATGATAATTGCGGGTTTATACTGATTGAATTCTAAGCAAGATTCTCCAACTGAGAAACTATATTGCAAATGGCTTCATTTAAACATAGCATTTTATCACTTTCTACCTACTGCTCCAGAGGGTGAATAGTTTTTCAACTTTTATTTATTTATTTGTGGTAGAAAAATGGCAAATAAAACTGAAGACAATTTACTTTTCTCCCAGATACTTTTTTATAATTTTTTTTATTTTTTAATGTTTTAATTTTGGTGGGTACATAGTAGACATCTCCCAGCAATTTTAAACATGAAATATACAATATATGTCAAAATACATAGTACTTTCAAGCACAGATATGATAGATCTAGATTAGCTTGCAACAGGAGTTTTTCTATTATACTCGTAAGTCACATTCTTATGTGGGACAAAAAAAATGTTAAATGTGACCCCAAAATCCATTTGGATATCTGCATGACTATTTATTTACATTTGAGAATACAAACACACTGAAGTACTATGTTTACTTAGCTTGTAGAAACATAGTCATGGGAAGACTTTCAGCTCAGATTTCCCCTCTGGCTACTTACTAGCTCGCTAAGTTATTTGACAGGTCTGAATTTTTGTTAGCTCATTATAAAATGGAATTCCCAATAAATGTTATCTTTTGTTATTATTATTGCCTTTTGATGCAAATACTTAATACCTCTCATGCTTTGAGGAAAGTATAGAAAAAGTCCCTCTCTAAAAGAGAGCAGTCTATTCTCAGTGTGGAATGAGCTGCAGGAAGGGATTTAGAAAGGGACAAATGAGGTTTCCTAGCTCCTTTTGGGTCTATTTTTGCAATATAATTTGATTACTTGTTTTAAGATTAATTCTTAATGTATTTAGACTACATTCAGATGTTAGTGTGAATGTTAGCATAAAAGCCAGGTTTGTTTGTAAGGCTTAGACTGGGTCATTTCTACCCTGGATTATAATCTCAGCACTGTATTTGTCAGTTTGTTGTTTGCCTGCTTTGAAGGTATGTGGATGAAGCACTTGATTTAGGAAGGAGGACCTGTGGGATTTAATCCCTGTTTTAGAAAATTAGTCAGCATTGGTTCAAATATCGAAGTTTAATAAAACTTTTCCACTTCACCCTATAACATCTGTCACAACAACCAACATATTTATTTTAGTTTTGGGTCTAACATCTCCAGCATCCCTACAAATACTAATCATTTTATTCATTTACTGAGCTGAGCCATCTTCTCAGTGACATAAAAGCCTTGACCCAGGTATTTTGTTTTGCTGCTTCATCAGTGATTTATTCATCCACACTTTACTTCATCGTAGGAATTCAAACTGCAAAGAATGCTGATGTTTCTAAAAGACATTTTGTCCCAGTCATTTGTTTGCTTTCTCCTGGCTTGATTTGACCTTTTATCTCTCCCTCTTCCCCTACCTCTTTATTGGCTACTGTGTTTATTTCACCCTTCATTACCATCTTTCTTTAGATGACTTACTCATTCTTCCATTTATTCATCTGCTTTTATTAAGTATCTACTCTGTGCTAGATTATGGTGATGAGCAAGGTAAAAAAAAAAAAAAAAACCATGATCGCTGATCTTGAAGGCTTCTAGAATGTTGTAAGAGATAACATAGTTAAAGAAAAAATGATGGCATGTTTTAAGTGCAACAAGAGCAGTAGTCACAGGATGCAATGGAAACATAGGAGAGAAAGCGTCTGGCTCAGCTAGGAGAGATTAGAGAAACATTCTAAAAAGAGGCAGGTCCTCCTCAGAGTGTTGAAGGACTTGTGAGAATTTATCAGGCAAGGAGGAGTGAAGATGAGGAAGGAGGTTAATGGAGCATTCCAACTAGAAGGATAAAATGAGCTACATTACAGAGATCCAATGAATCACAGAGTATTTATTGAGTCCACCTACGTGCCATGCAGTGTACTAAGCACTGTTCATGCAGAGGGCCAGTTTGGAGTAATGAAACTCCAAAGTTTGATTAGAATAGGCTCAGCAGAAAAGGGGGAAAGAGAAATTGGAGACAATGAGTATAGAGAAGTGTGTCAAGATTTGATCTAAAGAGAAGATACGAGGAGAGAAGATAGAAGATCTGGAGAGGTTTTTGTTCCGTTTTGTTTTGTTAATGGGAAAAAAAAAGTTTATCAAGGTTGTTTTCTAACGAGAGTAATTCAGTTGAAAGAAATATTAATAATGCAGGAGGGTGAGGAGAATTACTGGCACAATATTCTTTAATGGAAGAGGGGATGCAGACCAGGTATAGTGGCTCACACCTATATTTCCAGCATTTAGGGAGGCCAAGGTAGGAGGATGGCTTGAGGCCAGGAGTTTGAGACCAGCAAAGACAACGTAGCAAGCCCTCGTTTCTATAAAAATTTTTTTTTAAATCAGCTGGGCATAGCGATGCACACGTGTAATCCCAGCTAAGTGGGAGGCTGAGGCAGGCAAATCACTCAAGCTCAGGAGTTCGAGGCTGCAGTCAGCCATAATTGCATGCCACCACACTCTAGCCTGAGCAACAGAGTGAGACCTTGTCTCTGTATGTGTATAAAATCAAGAAGAGGGGATACAGTCCAGTGCAAAGTGGAAAGGTTGGCTAAGTAGGATCATAAATAGTTACCATCATAACAAGCAAGAAACAAGAATGTATATTATTGGGAGCTGTTTTTTCTAAGTAAAATAGGAGGCAGTTATCTACTCAGAGTTACCATGGAGAGACTGCGTTGATTGAGGAAAGAGAAGATATGAGATAGTAAAAGCTAACATATGTCAAATATTTATCACATGCCAGGCACCATTCATGGGAATCAACTTTGGTCCCCATCCAAGAACATTGTTCATTTGAGAAACTTCAGGCATGTGCAGCTTTAAGTGACCTAGTAACAGTGTCTTAGATTAGAGAGGATGGGGCTGGATCATGAAGGGTCTTGTAAGCCATACTTATTTTAGACTTTACGTGTAGTGAATAAACGGAGAGAGCACGTGGAGGAAGTTGTTGTGCAGAATTTTAAATAAAAAGTGATATGATCAGTTTTACATTTGTGACAGATAACTGAAGATATTATGAAAAAGGTCCTGGAGAAAGGGAGAATGTTGGAAGCAAAGAGTCCAGAGAAGAGCTGAGTAGGGTTAAAGCTAAGGTTAATTGCAGGGAGAATGTAGAAGAAATATTTACACAGTAAAATGCTTAGGACCAGCCTGGACAACAAAGCAAGACCCTGTCTCTACTTAAAAAAAAAAAAAATAGCCAAGCATTGAGGGCTGCACCTGTATTCCAGGCTAC
This sequence comes from Theropithecus gelada, assembly GCF_003255815.1. NCBI lineage: Eukaryota > Metazoa > Chordata > Mammalia > Primates > Cercopithecidae > Theropithecus > Theropithecus gelada. Next base: position 16,278,181 of record NC_037685.1, on the reverse strand, counting down.
TTGGGAGGCTGAAGCAGGAGGATTCCTTGAGTCCAGGAGTTTGAGGCTGCAGTGAGCTAGAATCCAGCCTGAGTGAACAGAGCTAGACCCTGCCTCTTTAAAAAAAATAAAAGAAGTGACATGCTGATTAAAGTTAGGAGCCAGTCTCAAATGACATCCACTTTTATGCTCTGTTTTGAAAGACAATATCTTACCTAGTATCAAGAATAAAGAATAAAACCATCTTTTAAGAAAAAATGAGTTCAGTTGGGTGACTTAGCTCCAATTGGCTATAACTTGAAATTGAGAAACATATTTAGCATTCTCATAGTTAAAAATGGCATTGTTGACTGACAAGTGGAAAATATAAAATTATTCATATATTACATACATTTTGTTAAAAATATTGAAGCATTCTCATGATTTTGCACTCAATTTAGAAAGGATTAGGTCTGCTACATCTCCCACTTTGTTATTCTCTCAAACGTCTGTACTGTAGTATATTTCATTACTTAAGCTGAACAAAACAAAATGTTCATTTCTTATAATCAGACTTCTCGTCCTTATCATCAGATTTTCTTTCCTCCTAAGTTTAAGAAATGTGCATCATCAGCAACCAGTATGTCTTATGATGGCATAATTTCAAGTGTTCTAGGGGCCTAAGAGGTTATCCAGCTCTCATTTTGAGATGAGAGAATTCTTGCTGACTTGCCCAAAGTCATAGCTGGCTAATCTAGGACTTGAACATGAGAGTCTGCTCACTCACTCCAGTGGTTTTTTCCAACTGCATCTCAGTTATCTTACATAGACTGCAAGAAGTGAGAAAGACGAGGTCATTTAGTCCAACCTTGCTATTTTATATTTTAAATACCTCGCAACATCCCTGATAAACTTTTGCCAGGCCGGTAATTAACAGTATCACAAGGCCGTTCTGATTGTCTGTATTTCTCAGTGTTTGTTAGAGCAGGGATCTTCAACCCCCCAAGCCGCAGACCAATACTGGTCCATGGCCTGTTAGGAACCGAACTGCGCAGCAGGAGGAGAGCATTACTGCCTGAGCTCTACTCCCTGTCAGATCAGCAGCGGCATTAGATTCTCATAAGAGTGCAGATCCTAGTATGAACTGTGCATGCAAGGGATCTAGGTTGAGAGCTCCTCATGAGACTCTAATGCCTGATGATCTGAGGTGGAACAGTTTCATCCTGAGACTATCCCCCAGCCCCCCATTGATCATGGAAAAAAATATCTTCCAAGAAACCAGTCCCTGGTCCCAAAAAGTGTGGGGACCATTGTGTTAGAGAAACAAGGAAACCCTCCTCCACCTGCCACATAAGAATAAACGAAACAATGGAACAGTTCCCCTACTTTCCGTAATTAACATGTATTCCCATTTTGAGGCAGTGAGTTGCTGGCACCTGTTTTCTCCTTTCTCCAAACAGTACTTTAAAAGTATCTTATCCTGGCTGGGCGCAGTGGCTAACACATGTAATCCCAGCACTTTGGGAGTCTGAGGCAGGTGGATCACGAGGTCAGGAGATTGAGACCATCCTGGCTAACACGGTGAAACCCCGTCTCTACTAAAAATACAAGAAATTAGCCGGGCATGGTGGCGGGCACCTGTAGTCCCAGCTGCTCGGGAGGCTGAGGCAGGAGAGTGGTGTGAACCCGGGAGGTAGAGCTTGCAGTGAGCCGAGATTACACCACTGCACTTTAGCCTGGGCAACAGAGCGAGACTCCATCTCAAAAAAAAAGAAAAAAAAGTATCTTATCCTAAAAGCACTTCTGTTTTTGGTTTAGGTTTTAGCTGTCTTTATGCTACATAAGCATTGCCTCTTTCTCAGGATGTCACTTCTGGAGGCAGGAAAGGGTTATGGTTAATGCTAATCACTTTATCAAAATGTCTGATTTCTCTGATGTATAATTAATATTTTTCCCTTGCAACTAATAAGCAATGTGTGGAAAGTAAGATTTTTACTTTTAAAAGCATATCCAGCCTTCTTGTGTCTCAAGTTAATGTTTGGGAAGCAATACCTGTCTCTTCTTATATTTTGAAGTTATTCTTTCTAAGGCCTAAGATATATACCCATCAAATGATGCTCAGAATTTTTGTCTCAGCTATCACAAACCCTGAAATGATACGCTTTTCCTAAGTGTTATTTTCCTTAACTATATTTACTGGAGATTTAGAACATATTCAATAATATACTATGAGTATGTTTTCTTCAAGTCCAATTATGTGTAGATGTCATTTAGAGAAACAGTACATTTTATGGGTGATCCACTTTATGTATCCCCTCTTCTTTCCACATTCAGATCATATGGATTAATGTCATAGTCTAGTAAAAAGCTTGTTTCTATTTTATCCTTAAGTTTAAAATGTTGTTTTTTCTTTCAATTAGTATAATTCTTTTAGTGTACTAACATTTATGTAAATAAGTCTTACATAAATACTAACATTTATAAATAAATCTTTAGCCTAATTCTTTTAGCATGCCAACTTTTATGTAAATGGATCTTAGTTTCTGTTCCATGTCCTAAGCTCCTTTACCATTCACATAATTCTATATTCCTCCTGATAAGTTTACTACAAAGAAGAATGTTGGATGTATTGATTATGCAGTGATACTGCGTCTAAAGCTGTCAGTCAAGAATGGCTGCCATAGCTAAGAGTATCTACTAATCATCACTGTCACTTTTTTTTTAAAATTTTATTTATTTATCTTATTTTATTTATTTATTTATTTATTTTTTTTGAGACAATTTCATTCTGTCGCCCAGGCTGGAGTGCAGTGGCGCGATCTAGGCTAACCGCAACCTCTGCCTCCCAGGCTGGAGTGATCCTCCCACCTCAGCCTCCGGAGTAGCTAGGACTGGAGGCGAGTGTCCCCACACCTGCCTAATTTTTGTATTTTTTTGTGGAGACGGAGTTTCACCATGTTGCCTAAGCTGGTCTCAAACTCCTGGACTCAAGCAATTTGATTGCCTTGGCCTACCAAAGTGCTAGGATTACAGACTTGAGCCACTGTGCCTAGTCCTGTCACTTTCTAAAAAATCCTGTGAAGCACTAATAGAAGTGGGAATAGTAATCACACTTAATTATGCCTGTTTTTAAATCTGCATATTGTTTGATTAATCATATCTTTTGGCCAAGTGGAAGGCATGAATTATACATAGTCTCTACAAGGACCAATAAACTAGTTTCTAAATATGTTTTAAATAAATAATTTAAAAGTTAATTTCCCAAATATCCTCAACTATAAAGTTAGACCTATTTACTGTTTTGTAGGAGCCTATTGCTGTCAAAAGTATCTGAAGTTCTATTCAGAGAAAAATAGAAATGCACAATGACTGGGATTTAAGTTGAGTGAGGAAAGTCAGCAACACTGTTCCCATCGTTCTACCATAAATGTGGCAAAATCTTACTGTTTGTGACAGATCGGTAGAATTAGATTTTCTTATATCTAAATAAATATATATAAATACATAAATGTAGGTATGTATAGCATGAACAGAATACAGTGCTATTTGAACATTGTCATAAGACTTATTTATAAAACTTCCTCAAGCTCTTTCCAATATCTTGGTTAAGATTACATCTAAGGTGGGAGGAGGATGAGGATTGAAAAACTACCTGTCAGGTAATGCTTGATTACCTGGGTGACAAAATTATGTTTACACCAAACCCCCATGACACAGAATTTACCCATGTAACAAACCTACACATGTCCCTCTTGAACCAAAAATAAAAGTTGGAAAGAAAAAAAAGGAACTTAAAGAGAAAAAAAAGATTGTATCTAATAGTTTTGCTAAGACTATAATATTTCTGACTGCTCCACTCTCTCCTCAAGATTGAGAACTAAACAACATGAGAAGCACAATTACATGCCAAAGATTCTTCTTGCCTTTGGTTGTTTGTAGCATCCCAGTGGAATGTCTTTGAAAGTAAACTTTTTTATCTGTATTTTCTCACCTGCTCTGAGTATTGGTGGCAGTGATATATGCATTGTAATTAGACACCTAGCCTCCTGAATATAATGTATTCCAATTGTATTGTCTTTCTGAATAGCCTGTTTTCAATTCTTTCAACATTGCCTGCCAATAATTTAGCAAATTATTATTGAATGTCACAACTTGATTATAGAACATAGTAAGAAATCAACAAATTAAACACCAAACTGAATTTAATGCTAAAACTTACCCTTTTTAAAAATGTATTACTGATTTTTACTCGTGAAATTTAACATTTCCAGTCATCACTTAGTTGTTGACTCAACACTCACAAATAATATATGCTACTTTTAAAATCCCAAAACCTCCAGATTTGTGTATTGCCACCAGGTGATGACAGTTGATTTTAATATTTTTGCACATCCTTCATTTTGAACAAATCTGTAAACCTCAAAAGATGTCAGGTGCTGCAAAAGGAGCTCTTACGCTATTTAAGTGCCATATAGTAAGGAGTTAGTTGACAGCTGATGCCTTGATTCTTCTAGTTTATGGTTCCAACGATAAGGTCAGGGTCCTGATACAGCAAAACCACCATTTGTCTTTGTTAAACTGAAATGAGAATGCGTTCCTTATTAGAAAAGTTACACAGTTTTATTATCATGAGTACTTTAAAAAGACTTGAAAAGTACAATTTACAATGAACTCAAAGTTTCTATGACTAGGAAATGATATGACTCAGGGAATTTAATACTTGGGATCCAAAACAAAGAAAGCAAAATGACCCATGAAGAACCATGTTGTTTATAAGGACAAACTACAGGAAACAAACAGCATGAACTTCATAGGAGCACTGGAAACAAAATCCTGATTCTTTAAAATTGTTTTTAATATTATTCTCTTTAACTTTGTGATACCCAAAAAAGAATCAAAATTTTGTGGAGATGAATATAATAATTGGTTGTCTTACCTGTATTAACAAGATTTTTAAAAAACATTATTATTTCTGTCAAATGATTTTTAAAACACCTATCAACTTATTTTCTTTTGGGTATAGATATCAATATATCTCTTATAGCTTGCTTCCCTTTTTAAATTAAAAAGTATAAATCTTTATAAAAATTAACTGTAACTTTATAAAAATATGTTTAAACTTGAGCAGATTTTATAAAAATTTAATGTGTAGAACATGTGTTGTTTCCAGCAACAGCTTAATTTCTTTAGTCACTGAACCTTTTTTAGACTTTCATTTTTTAAAATATTTCTTTTTTTTTTCGCTCTGATTCATACCTAGGAATCCAGTCTCTCTAGCCTTTGTAATACATTGAAAAGACTTGAAGGCCATTTTGCCTTCAAACTTTTTTCCAGGAGTTTGTCCTTAAACCTCTAACATCTTATCTTACAAGTTTCCTCGTAGTTTTTCACATTTCTGTTTATGTGTGCTTCCAAATAAGATGGTATTCTGATTTCCTGTTGCTGTGTCTTCCTGCTATATGGAGTCTTCACAGATTTTTAGCAGCCAGGCCAGAAGATTGTATTCCTTCCTACATTGGCAGGTTGAATTCTCCCTGAATTAACTCTTCCATTCAGAGGCTGCCACCGTCCTAGTTCGTGTCTTGAAGAATTGTATCACTCTCCTAACTGATATTTTAACAATAGCTGCAAACTCCTTACTATATGACACTTAAATAGCGTAAGAGCTCCTTTTGCAGCACCTGACATCTTTTGAGGTTTATAGATTTGTTCAAAATGAAGGATGTGCAAAAATATTAAAAATGTAACTTTTTAAAACTTAGATTAAGTTGGTTTTATGCCATGTATGTTGCTATCTACTCCTCCTATTGTCTTTTGAGCTCACTGCGTTCCAGCTTTAGTCCCTATCCTCGGAAATTGCTGTAGTCAGTCTGGGACTTTTGTGTTGCCAAATTCAGTTGTCGATTCTAAGATGTCATTTTACTTAATCTGGCAGCAGTGTTTGATAGAGTTGGTCTTTCTTCCTAGAAACACATCCATTTGCCTGCTGGATGTTTCCTGCCTTACTGACTGCTGATTTCTAGTCTCCTTTCTACATCCTCATCTATTTCATCATCTAGAAATGTCCTAGGGCTTTGGCCTCTTCTAGGCGTCACTCCCAAAGTGGTATTCTGCAGTCATGAAGAATGACACATCTGTAGGCATATGACTCCCAAGTTTCTCAGCCCCTGATATGATGTATACTTATTTGTTCATTCCCTCTCTCCTTTCTCCTAAATATGGACTCTATGAGAGCAGGGACGATCCTGTTCACCACTGTGTCTGCAATGCATAGAATAGTATCTAACACGTAATACATACTCAATACTTTACATTGAGTGACTTCTTAATTTATGGGTCATTCATCATTAATCTTTACCATAATAATGAATCAGTCGAAAACAGCACTTATTGTATTTTAAGCAAAGTGTGTGTTGTGTCTAGTTTATTTCAATAATACTAAGACAGCTATCTCCTTATTACCTGAATTTATTTCAGTACAACCGATTAATTTTGTTTTAATTGCCATGAGTTAAAAATTTTAAATACCGTGAGTTGTTTTAGATTCAGATAGATATGTTTTTTAGCTTACTGCTTTCAAACGACTACACTTTAACGGTTCTGTTAATTCTTCAAAAAAAAGGTAAATTAAGTACTTCATTTCCTGCATAGTAAATCATTGACATTCCTAACATTTTTCAGTGACTTATAAATTTTCTTTGCTTTGTTTGTGTTGTGACATGTTGTGTAAACAAGATTTGGTATCAGAAGTAGGATCTACAAAACAAACACTAAATACTGGGGTTAGTACTAACGTTTTCACTGAAGATGGACCCAGAAAAGTAGCCAAACACAGTGTCACCCTGAGTCCGTTCTGAGATACATACTGGAAAATTATAGTAATCGGTTCATTCAGGAAACCAGGTGACAATAGGTTAAGCCATAAGTAATATAAGTAACATTTCTTTATCTTCCACTATTAAAAAAAAAAACTTGTAAATCTTTATTTAAATGAGCACCAAATTAAAGAAAACCAAACAAAAGAAACGCAAGTCTAAAATGAAATGTTCAATTTTGATTTGTCAGAGATATGAGCCTTACTAAGTTTTAAGTTAACAGATTTGGACATTAACACATATTAATCTAAATTAATTAATTCAACCTTTGTTTTCAGTTTTAGAGAAATGTAAGCTTGTTGAAAAATTTAGCAGAATATAAACTATTTAAAATAACTGTTGATACTTGCATACCATTTGAAATGCTTTGTTTTTGCTTGTGTTCTCTGCTAAATTTTTTTTCCATTGAATCTGTGCTGCTTCTTTGCCAATGTTTTCCACTGTAGAATCTCCATCTTGCAACCTTGCTTCTCGTGAGCGCATTTACAAAAATTATGGTGTAGCTGGGCCTGCCTCTGCTCTCTCATCTCTGTCTCACAAACTGAAGGGTGGGTATACATGCATTCATGGATGGGCCATTCTTAATGAACATAGGGAGTGTCATTAAAGATGTTTCCGTTCATCTCAGTCATGTTCATGTCATTCCATTTTTTTAATTAAAGTTTATCATTTTATTTAAATTTGTATATGTTTGAGTAATTTATGATGCTCCTATTCAGTATTATAATGTAGATTGTCATAATAGCTATGCATGTTTATTACATCTATAGGTTAAACATTACTCTTATTTAATTTTAAAACTTTATGAGATCTTTAAAACAGGTATATAGAAAGAAAGAATTACCTAATGGGGGGAATTTTTAAAACCATTTTTATCAGAAAAAGATGATATATGTGCAAGGCATAAAGCACATTTTTTAGTCTTAAACTTGTTATGTAATATAAAAATCACTTTACTATTTTAGTTTTTTGTGAGAAACACTGATAATGAACTTAAAGTTTTAAAGTTTAAATTAGTTATTAGGACCCGTGTGTTTGTTTATATCTATATGTCAACCTACCTGTCCTGTCTAGCATAAATTTTTCTAATATTGTTTTCCTAGTAACTAAGTTTTAATATTTTAAGCTTAGAAATGTTTAAGCTGTTGACAATTGACAAAATTTCAGACAATTTAAAAATATGATTTTGGTCTTTTAAAACCCTACAGATGCCTACTTAAATATTTTGTCTTAAAGTATTATTTAATTAAATTTAAATCTTGTAAATATTTTAAAATCTTGTATTTAAAGAAAATTTTATCAAAAAGAACTTTTACAGCAATGCCTAACATATTGTGTGAGTTTCTCAACTACTGATTTTCTTTTTTTCTTAGAAATAGATAAAATAGCTATATATTTCTCATTATACAATTGACGGTATAAACATATAAATAGGAAATATAAAAATAGAGTAAATAGTATTGTACAACCTGTGCTATATAGTATACAGTATTGTGTGTAATAGCATATAGTATCATGTAACCTGATATATATATATATCATGCCATGTGATATATGCATGTAGTATTACGATATAGTATCATCCTGATAATTTATGATTTTGGCATGAAAAAATATGTGGGTAAGTGAATGAATACTTACCATTTAACATGTTTAGTAACATTTAATTTGCTTGCCCTAAGTTTCTATCCTGTCATTATTTCTTCAAGATTCCTTTAAAGTTAGAAAAATGTTTGCCTATTATCACTTAAATTTTAAAATGCAGTCATTAAATAAATTAGGAGATGAATGTGAAAGTTTTATGTATAGTCTGAAGATTTTTAGCAAACTATTTGTTTATATTTGTTGATATTTTGAGCAGCCACAACATAATAATTTTAGTAATAATATGCTGCAAAACATTTGAAACACAAATGAAGAAGATAAACATAAATTAGCACTTGGGCTTACCCCACTTAACAAGCATAGTTTTTTTAATATATAAAATATATTTTGGAAAAATAAATTTTTCAAGAAGATTTAGTTATCGTTTGAGAAATACATCAGAGAAAGAAACGTTTCTGCCGTTATTTATGTGCTTAAACTTCAACAGGTATTTAGCTGTCACCACTTACAGATCTTAAGAAAATATTCACCACTATTAGAGATATAATAAGATACACAAATGCCTATTCTTTCTAACACTATGTAATAAACTTTTTTGCTCACGTATGACAAGTGGTGTTCCTGATATTTGGCAGATTCCATTTTTCAGGCAACCACAGAGGTTGTTTTCATGATGAGTAAATACCTATCATCGTAAGTGCGTGCATTCCTAGAATAGAGGTATCATCAGCAGGTATTCACCATTCCTTTGCTTGCAGCTGTTGTGCAGGTCAGCCACTGGGACACATCTGACACAGGGAGTAGGTAATCTTTGTCACAAACCCTTCCCATTTGTTAGAAATCCTACACAAGTTGTCCTTTTTTATAAATTAGAGAGGAGACCTCTTTCAGTTCACAGACGGATTTTTTGGAGTAAGAGATACCAAATATAAAAGACTTACTAATTGTTTGTCTAGATTCCCAATATGTGTGGTTCAGTTTCTGAAATAAATCTAATGATAAAGGTGATAAACATGTCTCCAGCTGTCAGATTAATAACAAAAAACAAATACTCCAAACATCACATACTCAAAATTAATGGCCATGACTACTGATGTTTAATCTATGAAATATAATTTGTTTACCAAGTTTGCCGTATACTGTTACTAGGTCAGTAAGATTAGATGGGCAGCAATTTTTTAAACTACTTTTGAACAGTTTGAGGGTACTTATTCGTAGATCACCTCTGTTTATCTGTGCTCTCCCAAGACAGCACTGATAGTTAGAATTCTAAATTGGGATTTTTTAACCCTTTTTTCAAAATTTAGCCCCATCTGTTAATACTCTATTTATAAAACAGAGCACATAATATGATAAAGGAGGTTCATTATTGAATAATGAAGCTTTGCAAGAAACTAAAAAGCATTATGTTTTAGTTACTTTTATTCATCCAAAGAACAGGAAAATTTATCCTAAATATTGGCATTTTGCAATTAAACATTTAGTTCATCAGTGTGCCCTATCTAAAGTACTTGCCATACTCTATTATTTCACCATGTAATTACTCAACATGCAAGCATCTAACCCTCACACATCAGTAACTACTGTCACCTCTGTCCTGTGGCCTTGGGAGCCTTAATTCTAAAAAGTAGACTTCTAGAGAAGCTGAATACTTGGGAGTAGCAGAAGAAAAAAAAAATCAAGAAAATTGGAATATATTACTCATTCAACAAATATTTATTGAATACCACCTGTATTCCTGGACTCATTCATAGTATTACATAAGTGAAGAGTAACAGACAAAAATACCTGCCCTTGACAAAAATGGGGGCAGATTCTCCAGCACTACTGTCCTGAGCCATAGAGAACTAGAGCGTGACTATACACACTTAACACATGCACACAAGCATAAAAAACATTTTTCTACATAATCTGAATTTGTTCACGTCCTTTTTTCTTTAAAAAAAAAATAACCTACCATTAGAACCAGTTAACAAATGCACCTTAATTTCCTAGGAACTCTTTTTGAAAAAATATGAATACTTCCAGATAGGTTTATGGATTTTCAGTTTCTTATACCACTTGAAACCCCTCAGTCAGATTGCTTTTCTCCTAACAACTAACTGGTATCACTTGCACTAAGAGTAGAAGTTTTTATTTTAAGGAGGAAAGGTGATGTTGAAGTTTGTACCGTTTACTTGGGTCACAGACAGCCTGGCTCTAATGCCTCAAAGAAAAGCATAAAATAGAATGAAGGAGAGACACTAAATGAAGCCAGGATGCTAAAAACAATTAATGTCCATGCAGAAATATCTAATGGTTTGCTTTAGAAAAGGGAGGTAATTCTTCTTTTCATCCTGTTTTTCTGTCATTCTCCTGACTCCTTGTTTTGAGGGTCCACAGTTCAGACTTTTACTACTCATTCTGAGGATCTACCATTTCTGTGGTTTCCAAGGGGACACAGCCTCTGAGTTCTAAGCAGCTAAGCTTACTGAACTTTTGGAGTGTAACCTGTTTATAAGTAATTAAATAATAGCTTTAGGGCATTCATGTGCTCATTATAAACTAGTCTAATCTGATCATAAAACAGAGTGCCTCTTCGGCAACTCTTTATTAGCCTAATTGTATTTATGCATACACTTAAAAATTATAATTGTGTCTATGCATAAATTCATTTCTCTAATTCAACCAAACCCATACCATTGCCCTAAGGATGCGACATATCACTCTGCTGGAAATTTAGCGCTACTTCACATTTAAAATACAAGCTTTAACATTAAATAATTTCTTATTCCCCCAAAAATTAATTTCTATCTATTTCTAGTCTCTCACTGAATTTAAATTCTAACTAGTTATTGCACTAGGGCAGAGGTTGAGATATCACTGATAGTTCACACTGAGTTTGTTCAGCCTGTTTTGCATCCATGAAAATAGTTTTTGGTGGTAATGGTTGTGTAATGATGTGTAGAAATTTTATTGGAAATATTTCCCCCAGAATTCTTCAAGTGTTTTAGTATGTGTGACAAACAATAAGAATTTCGTAGCTATGTTTTTTATTTCAGTGTTTAGTGGCTAAATCATTACTAAGTTATAATTTTATTAATAAGTTTCACTATAAAATGGACCATACAGGTGATCGAGGAAACATCTCAACATCTTCTAGACCAGCTTCTACATCAGGAAAATCAGAGCTGTCCTCTAAACACAGCAGATCACTTAAACCTGATGGACATATGAGCCGGACTACTGCTGATCAGAAGAAGCCAAGGGGCACAGACAGTTTATCTGCTAGTGAATCCCTCATCTTAAAATCTGATGCTGCAAAGTTGAGGTCAGATTCCCATAGTAGGTCATTGTCCCCCAACCATAATACCTTGCAGACATTGAAATCTGATGGGAGGATGCCTTCTAGCTCCAGAGCTGAATCCCCAGGACCAGGTTCTCGGTTGTCATCTCCTAAGCCAAAGACTCTCCCAGCCAATAGGTCTAGCCCATCAGGTGCTAGTTCTCCACGCTCCTCCTCACCACATGATAAAAATCTACCTCAAAAAAGTACTGCTGTTAAGACAAAACTTGATCCTCCTAGGGAACGTTCCAAATCAGACTCTTACACACTTGATCCAGATACCCTCCGCAAGAAGAAAATGCCCCTCACAGAACCTTTGAGGGGACGGTCAACATCACCAAAACCAAAATCAGTACCAAAGGATTCTACAGATTCCCCAGGATCTGAAAATAGAGCTCCCTCTCCCCATGTGGTACAGGAAAACCTCCACAGTGAGGTGGTCGAAGTCTGCACCTCAAGTACTTTAAAAACAAATAGTCTAACAGACAGCACCTGCGACGACAGCAGTGAATTTAAGAGTGTGGATGAAGGTTCAAATAAAGTTCATTTTAGCATTGGAAAAGCACCACTGAAAGATGAACAGGAAATGAGAGCATCCCCCAAAATAAGTCGAAAATGTGCTAATAGACACACCAGGCCCAAAAAAGAAAAATCGAGTTTTCTTTTCAAAGGAGATGGATCCAAGCCTTTAGAGCCAGCCAAGCAAGCCATGTCTCCTTCTGTGGCCGAATGTGCCAGAGCTGTGTTTGCTTCCTTCCTCTGGCATGAAGGCATAGTACATGATGCAATGGCTTGTTCTTCTTTCCTAAAGTTTCATCCTGAACTTTCCAAAGAACATGCTCCTATAAGGAGTAGTTTAAATAGCCAACAGCCTACAGAGGAAAAAGAAACCAAGTTAAAAAATAGACATTCATTGGAAATATCATCTGCACTGAATATGTTTAATATTGCACCCCATGGACCAGATATATCTAAGATGGGTAGCATCAACAAAAACAAGGTATTATCTATGCTTAAGGAACCACCTCTGCATGAAAAATGCGAGGATGGGAAAACCGAGACCACTTTTGAAATGTCCATGCATCACACAATGAAGTCTAAATCTCCTCTTCCCTTAACTTTACAACATTTAGTGGCTTTTTGGGAAGACATCTCTTTGGCTACTATCAAAGCTGCTTCCCAGAATATGATTTTTCCAAGTCCTGGTTCCTGTGCAGTTCTTAAAAAGAAAGAGTGTGAGAAAGAGAATAAGAAGGCCAAAAAGGAAAAAAAGAAAAAAGAAAAGGCAGAAGTGAGGCCCAGGGGTAATTTGTTTGGAGAGATGGCCCAGCTGGCAGTAGGAGGACCAGAGAAAGATACCATCTGTGAACTGTGTGGGGAGTCACATCCGTACCCAGTGACCTATCACATGAGACAAGCTCACCCAGGTAAATGATACTGGCGAATGTATGTATAAGTACTTTTTTCTTTACTGAACCAGATCACTTCATTTGAGCTGTTATATGAATTTTGGCAAACGATAGGGAATTTATAGTATCTTAAAGTACATTATCAGTACAGGGTTTTGCAAAAAACAGATAAAGAAATTCTAATATTATGATGACAAGGTCATTTAGTGCTATTTCACTTTCATGTAGCATGTTTTAAAAAATTTTATGTGTTACCCAAAGGGTGTGCCATTAATGTGTCTGTCTTACACAACAGAATCAGTGGCGTGCCCATACACACGGGGCATCTCCTTTGATTTTACTATTTTCCTGTTCAGAATTGCAAATTAAATTAGATTATATTGATTTCAATAGGCTTTTTCCTACGGAAGTGATACTGTTTTATCAGAAGACTGCATTTTCAGTAAATGTAATGATTTCTGTAACATTGACTAATATTCCAAATTCACCTAATAGAAATTTGTATTTGTATTTTTTTTCTTTGTCTACATATTATACTTCAAATGTTTTATGTGACTTCTGAAAATATATCATTGTTATAGAACTTTTATACTCGTTTTGTCTAATTTTATTGACATAATTAAGTATATCTAAATGTACCTATAGTCTACCTCTCTTTTAATCTGCCTGAATAGAAACTAAGTATCTCTCATATTTGGGGCATCGTTTAATTGATTGCTTTTTGATCAAGTAAGCTATTTTTCTGATATAGTTAATAGCCTGAAAAATCAGATATCTATTTCAGTATTTTGCTTTATTTGAGAAGGTAAATCTGTCATTAATCTATGAGTAATAAGGATCAAACTATTAAGGACACTTGGAGTGTTAAATATTTATTTTTGGTATTGTTTCAAGGTTGTGGCCGATATGCTGGTGGACAAGGTTACAATAGCATTGGGCATTTTTGTGGAGGATGGGCTGGTAACTGTGGTGATGGTGGCATAGGAGGAAGCACTTGGTATCTGGTATGTGATCGCTGTAGAGAAAAATACCTCCGTGAAAAACAGGCTGCTGCAAGGGAGAAGGTATTTTATTCCATTCGGAGCTATAGTTTTAATGATACGGATACACTTTATAAAAATACCTTTTAATGATCTTATTACATCAGATAATTCCACATAGTTGATATAAAAGATCAGCTTTTACAGTGGAAATCATATACAAATTTAATATTTGTACTACGTCAGCTGCTTTTAATTTTAAAAAATTAACTATATATTGGAATAACACTGGATAACCTCTGCTACCTGTTTTTTTGGCTCCTTTGTCTTCCTATTCCATAGCTACTCTCTCTTTTCCTTATTCACTCTAGTGGCTAACCTAACTAAAAAATTTCACTGAATACACACACTGAGATTATTTACTTTTTAAAAAAATGAATTATATTTAGATTTAACTAGTTAGGTGTTAAATTTTTCTGAAGAAAGAAAGGAAGTATAGTTTGTGTTTAATACAAAATAGTCAGCCCAGGATGAATATGAAGTGAATGTTGTTTTTTATAATCTTAGTATTTTAAAATAGCTTTACAAGTGTTTAATAATTTTTATTGGAAACTCAAAATACTTAGCTTAAGAAACTAAAGATTTTAATATAAGTCAGAAAAGATTACTTTGATTTTTTTTCTTTGCCAGGTCAAACAATCTAGGAGAAAACCAATGCAAGTCAAGACCCCTCGTGCCTTGCCCACCATGGAAGCTCACCAGGTGATTAAAGCCAATGCACTCTTCCTGCTGTCCCTGAGCAGTGCAGCTGAACCGAGCATTCTGTGTTACCATCCTGCAAAGCCATTCCAATCTCAGTTGCCCAGCGTGAAAGAAGGCATTTCTGAGGATCTTCCTGTGAAAATGCCTTGTCTCTACCTTCAGACATTAGCTAGGTAATAAAATTTTGTTGTTTTTTAATCACCTTTGGATTAACAGTGATTGTTTATTGATATCTAGGGTAGTTCAGTATTTGACCTATACTTTATTAGATATTGTGTACTGTAAAGAAACTTCCAGGCATTTATTTTTTTGAGTTGCCTTGACTAACATAATGACTTTATGGTAGTAGGTATTTAAAAAACTATAAAAATGCTTCATCAATTTACATTGTTATTAATACAAAACATGTCTTAGAAAATAAGACTGTAGCTATCTTTCACTCTTTGGTAGGCTGACTTCAGTCTGTTAGTGCGAAATGCTGAAGTAGAAAAAAGTTGGTGTTTTCTTAGCAGTCTTTTATGTCATAAATTATTCATTCTGTTAGCATTTAAATGAATACTAACTGGGCACCTGCCAGCCTTGTGCTAGGCCCTGAATGAATGAATGAATTAATGAATGAATGAATGAATGAATATAACAAAATCCTGGCTTCTATGTACTCATACTGTGATGTCAAGTCAGACATGTCAGTGAAACATTTGAAATGGCATGTGAGGAGTGCTACAATAGAAGTATGTATGTAGGATGCTGTTACAGCATAAAAGATAGAGAGTATCTCAATCTTCCCAAGGAAATCAGAAAAGGCTTCCCAGAGGGTCTGACCCTTTAGTGGAGTCTTAAAGGATAAATAGAAACCTGTCAGGCAAGTGATGGGAAGAAAGCAACGCCTGGAAGAATAACCCAGGTGAGTAAAGACACAAATGAAATCTCATTACACATTTGAGGAATCACAGGTTGTTAAAGGACTGACTACTGGAGGAAATGTGTGAAAGCCCGTTCAAAATGATTGGTTCACCCAAGTAGTGTCGGGCCCTGTAGCCCAGGTTAAGATTGCATTTTATCCCATGAGCAGAGGAAACAGTGGAAAAATTTTAAACAGAGAAATACATGAATTGGTTTGCAATTAAAAGATCACTGTAGAATGTGGAAGCTAATGTGGAGACTAGATAAAAGTGCATTACTAGAGATAGAGAGAAACCTGTTAGTATTCTATTTTCATATATTGGACCTGAATGGTGCAGCCTATACTTTCACACATCATGCACTGACACTCCAAAAGAGCCTTTCATATACCAAAATCAGATTTTTTTCATCAGCTGACAAATGAAGATATCTAGATATTGCCTGCTGACATGGCTTGCCAACCAACAGTTCCATTTTGGAAATTGTCCTCTTTGTGTGGCAGAGTTGTGTGATTTTTAAAATTTTGTGCTTACAATAAAATGAATAAGCAACAAAAATGAAAATGTGAGACTAAATACATTTGAGACGGAGGTGGAAATCATCAGGTATGCCAAATACAGTAGATCTTTAGTGTGAAGCATACCACTCAGTGGACCTAGGTTAGCAACTATTTATTCATTTTGAAAAGGAAAGAATCAAATTGTAAAACATGAAAAATGCTCACACAGCATTATTACAGACTTTTTTTCTTTTTAGCTCTCTGGGGAATGGGCACCCCCTCCACCCTGAACCACAGAAAATTTCATATATCTAATATTTTTCAAATATGATCTTATGTATGTTCCTACCCAAAAAAGTAACTGCCTTATTTCAGTGGTCTGTGCAAGAAATAATAAGCATGAACCAAGGCAGTGGTGATAGGGAATGAGAAGAGAGAATGGCTCTGAGAGGAAACCTAATATCATGGGCTTGAAAGATGATGATGGTAGAGGGCTAAGCCTACTACAACACTGGAAATATTTTAGCTTAAGCACCTGGATGGTTGGTGGGATCATTCACCAAAACACTGGAAGATGGAAAAGCTCTCAAAAGGAAAGAAACTTAGTTCACTTTTTGATTCGAAATGTTTGTGGTACCTGAAATGTTGATGAATAACATTATCAGACTTTTATTTTCACCTACCTACATCTACAATTATTTTAATACTTTGCCTTTAACTATGATTTACGTGTGCTGCTTTTCCTGTTATGAAGGAGATTAAAAATGAAGAGGATCTGTATTGCCATCATACTTTAAGTTATTGGGTTTGATTTAATGCAGGCATCATCATGAAAATTTTGTGGGCTATCAAGATGACAACCTATTCCAGGATGAAATGAGATACCTACGTTCAACATCTGTACCTGCCCCATATATATCAGTAACTCCTGATGCAAGTCCTAACGTATTTGAAGAGCCAGAGAGCAATATGAAGTCTATGCCACCAAGGTATTTTAGTTCTCTCCTGTTTGTTGAATAGCTAGTGTTTGGTGGAAGAAAGACTTTGAACTAGAAAAGAGTCCTTTTCTAGTTGTTGTTTCTAGTTGTTTCTACTTGTTGTTTACAGTGCCTCCTAACTTAGATATGGTAGTATCAGAGTAAAGAGCTTCTCGAAAAGCTGAATAGAAACATGTTATAATAATATAATACACAAGAAAATAGAGGCCAGGCATTGTGGCTCACAACTGTAATCCCAGCACTTTGGGAGTTCAAGGCGGGTTAGATCACCTGAGGTCAGGAGTTCGAGACCAGTCTGACCAACATGGTGAAACCCTGTCTCTACTAAAAATACAAAAGATTAGCCAAGTATGGTGACACACACTTGTAATCCCAGCTACTCAGGAGGCTGAGGCAGGAGAATTGCTTGAACCTGGCAGACAGGTTACAGTGAGCTGAGATCATACCACTGAACTCCAGCTTGAGAAAAAAAAAAAGAGTACCACTGAAACTTTTTTAGAGGAGGAATGATGTGATAAAAATGCAAAGGTAGTCTCACAGTGACAATTGAGAAACTGACATATGGATTAAAGAGATATATTTTGTAGGAAAAATAAGTGTGACTTGTTGACTAACTGGATAATGAAAAAGGTAAGTTTAAGATGACATGAAGATTTCAGGCACGAATAACTGTGAACATGGTATCATTGGAAAGGAAGACGTTTGCTGAATGAAAAGAGAATGTGCTTGTTAAGAGCATGCCACTGTGTTACTACTATACAACTATAATTATAAACTAATATAATAAATACTTTAATCACAATAGAACATATATATCCAAATGAGGGGGTTTTTTTTGTTGTTAAAAATACATACAACTTCTCCCCTCCCCAACTGCGTGGATTACTCGTCAGAATTTCTTTGAAGCTGCTCTTGACATTTTCTCCAGAGTGCAGTGCAACCTTTAATATCTTTAAAAGTAATAAAGTATTTCTAAAGGAGATACACTGTTTAAAAAAGTCAGAAACCATTTTGACACTAGTCTGACAAGTGTGATTCTCATTGGATTATTATTACCCCTTAGGATCAAAATTCAGAGGCTGAGGCAAGAGGATGACTTGAGCCTAGGATTTTGAGGTTACAGTGAGCTATGATTGTGTCACTGCACTTCAGTCTAGGTGACAGAGCAAGACTCCATCTGTTTAAAAAAAAAAAAAAAGGTTGATGGATAAATGAATTCATTAAATCAGTGGTTCTCAACTGGGGGCAATATTTGCCTCCCTGTTGACAATCTGACAATGTTTGGAAATAACTTTGTTTGTCACAACTGGGCTAGTTGAGTGGGCATCCTAGTGATTTGAGGCCAGGGATATTGCTAACCATCCTATAGGAGGCAAGACAGCCTTCCTAACAAGGAATTACCTGTCCCAGGGTAGCCATTCAATTAAAGATGTCATCTTTGCTTTCTTCTTTGGATTTTCTTGTGTTGCTTGAATTCTTTCACAAGCATTATTATTTTTTTGTAAAAAAAAAAAAGTCACTTTTTAAATTTGTGTAATGTTTTCTTTAAGTTAGTAGAAAACTTCCTCTGAAAACAGAGCAAATGTCTGTGCTTTATAGTAACACCATATATAAAGTGAATTAAGTTAATGTTTCCCTGTCTTCTAGTCATTCTGGAACCAAACAACCTATACTAACACCCAGGGACATTTACTGCCAATCAGTTACGTACAATGTTTATAGTCTATTCAAACAAGAATGTACATAAGCTTAGAGAAGTGGTGAGTAAAGAAAACACCCAGGCAGTTAGCCGTCCGTTGGAAAATAGACAATTTTACCAAGGGACACAGGATTTCAAACCTGGCTTGAATGATGGAAAAAACTCCAGAACCAAAGGTGAGCAAAAATATTCCAGTTTGAATTGAGGTGACAGAAAAAGGAGCTCACGAAAAGAATAGTTTCTAAATTTGTTTTAGAGAAATAAGAAAGAGAAGAGATTTCTCTTTTTTTTATAAAATGTGTCAATAAAGGAAATTATATAGCTCAAGATCTTAATAACTTTTTAAGTATTTTTAAATGAATGTTGCTTTAATAAATAGAAAAACTGTTAGTTTACTTAAGCCTGAATAAAACCATTAAGTTCTTTTATAGAGTATAAATACAGCACTGGTGCCAAAAATCAGTTTGTTCCCTCTCATGACACCTTGACACAGCCATCCTCCAAGGGCTTTGGGCAGTGTTTCCCAAGAGTGAGAAACCTCACAGAACACTGAAGACACCAAAAGAAAACTTTGGAGCCAAATTTTGCTTCCTATTTTATTAGGTTTTCATGTGTACATAACCATTTTCTTTCTATTTGGTGCACTTATGATTGTATCTCCCTGTTCTTCCTGAATATTACAACACATGAGTTCCACCCCAGTGCTTTTGATTCTAAAAGGAGCTTGGAAGCCTTTCTTCTTTTTCATTTAATATGCAAAGTACATTTAAGAAAACCACAAGTTTTAAGGTACAATGCTGAAATCGGTCCAAATGTTACTGCATTTGAAAAGATCGAATTATGATTCAGAGAGAGATTGTCAATTTGGCTTTGATTTTGTTTCTCCACGTGAAATCTTGAGTCACATATTTTGCATCATTATAAGTATAGTTACATTTCATTTAGCTCTTCTGAGTTTGTATCTGTTGTATTGTTCCATCTACAGTTTAGAAACCAGTCCCATAACTGATACTGATCTTGCAAAGAGAACTGTCTTCCAAAGATCATACTCAGTTGTTGCTTCCGAGTATGATAAACAACACTCCATTTTACCTGCACGAGTTAAAGCCATTCCTAGAAGAAGAGTTAACAGTGGAGACACTGGTAAGTATGAGGATAAAAAAGAATATTGAGTGATCTGACTACTACAAATAAAAAAGAAAATGGTTTTATTTGCACATAATTTTTAAAATTTAATTTTTGAAGGAAAAGGCATGGGATAATTTCTAACGTGTGATTGACATTCCCTCTGTGTGACACAGCTATAAATGTGCATCTCTAAATTTTGCATCTCAGTTGAAGGGAAATCGGTGATTGTTCAAGAATAAATTGGCCTTTACATAAATCTTACTTCTTAGGTATCTAAGCCAAATGTTACAGCCATTATCCCTTCCACTAAACTTGTGGACCGGCAGTTCCAGTGATGTACACATTCACAGTTATCTCTCCACCCCAATAGAAGCTTGTAACTCTTGCAGCTGCCATCATTCTAAGTAGATAAAAAAAACTTTGGAGATATAAATAGCCCTTAATCAGTTAAAAAAAAAAAAAAAAGAAGAAGAAGAAGAAGAAGAGTTACATGATCTGGACCAGTTGGTATCAATAGCCCCAAATTGGGGTGGGGATTCTACCTCAAGAATAATTAAAGAAACCCAAGAAGAACAGGATAATATAGTGATAAATTGTCAGAGAAATCACTTGCTAAAATGAAGATTTGGCCTAAAAATGATAGTCAGATGATTAAGTATCTTATTGAAGACTTTTAAGAAAAACATTATTGAAAATTGCCCAGCAATTTATAGGTTCATTCAACAAATATTTTTGACCTCCTGTTGAGAAATGTTTCTTATAAAGCCATCTTTTAGAAAGTGATGCAGATGAGATGTAGATTTCATTTAGAATATAAATCACTTAGCTTTTAGAGTTTTTTAGAAAATGTGAACTTTAGATTCAGCTCTGGATTCAAAACCCACCTCTACAACTTAATGGCTGTATGACTTTCAGAGAGTAACATATTTAATCTTTCTGAACCTTGGTTTCTTCCTCAGTAAAAGTTGAAATTGTTATGATTTGTGTCATGTGCAAAAAACCAATAACAAAGGCTCTAAAGTGAATATGCTAGATATTATCTTAAATATATATGCACTGCCTATGAAAATTAATAATTTTCTTTTTCTTTAATAGAAGTTGGTTCTTCCCTTTTGAGACATCCGTCTCCTGAGCTTTCTCGGCTAATCTCAGCCCACAGCTCTCTTTCTAAAGGAGAACGAAATTTCCAGTGGCCAGTTTTAGCTTTTGTTATACAACATCATGATCTAGAAGGTCTTGAAATAGCAATGAAACAGGCCCTAAGGAAATCTGCTTGTCGAGTTTTTGCTATGGAGGTATGAAGACATTAATGAAATTACTGATTCCTTGATCATACAAATCATGTGATGATTCTATTTAATGATGCCACTTTTTTACCAACAGAAATTGTATGAAATTAAAAGGCATTAGCCAATTAAAAGTATCAAGTGTTCATATAAAAATTAGACTCTAAAGTTTATGAATATAAACGAATTTAGAATTTCATATTTCAGCACTCTAAAGAAATTTATTTCTGTATTGCTTTATTATTTGAATCTTGAGATTATCTTTTTTAAAAGCTTTTATACACTCAGAATGTCATTTTATTAGAAGGAAATGACAGAGTAATCATGGAAAGAAGATAAGGAGTAGGGCTTTTGAGTTATAAGTGAACCAGTAATAACTTCTCTGGGCCTTTGGCCTCTGGAAATAATAGGATTACTGTATATTACAGGCCTGTATATAGTAAATCTTTATTTTTATCAAATGTGATAAATAACTTACCACTTCATGGATGGGAATTACATGAATATATTTAAGTAAATGATTGCTTTTGTAGAGCTTGAGATACGCTTTGTGTTCATCCAGATGCAAGTTGGAAAAAATGTGCTTGAATAAATCAATATTAAAAAGAATTTTCAAAGTAAAAAGTGATTGGAAAAAGTGTTTTGGTATTGTATTTTAGAAATTATTTTTCCTATTTTTTTAAATTCAAACCCCAAATTATTAACTGTTTCAAGTTCCGTGTGCTTTCAGTGAAATAAAGGTCAGATTTTCAAGGAACCAAGCATAGTATCCCATGATTGTAATCCTAATACTTTGGGAGGCCAAGGAGGGAGGATCACTTGAGCGCCAAGAGTTTGAGACCAGCCTGGGCAACATCGTGAGACATCATTTCTACAAAAAAATGTTTTAAAATCAGCTGGGTGTGGTGGTGCGCGCCTATAGTCCCAGCTACTTGGGAGGCTGAGGTGGGAGGATCATTTGTGCCTGGGTGCTTGAGGCTGCAGTGAGCCCTGATCACACCACTGTACTCCAACCTGGGTGACAGAGCGAGACACTATCTCTTAAAAAGAAAAACAAATAGTAAAACTATAAGGTATTACTTTTTTTAATTAAAAAAGATTTTCTAGCATCTTTCTTTGAAGCCTTAATCCTTGGAGGTACTTTATTTCTGAGTACTTTTTAATTCATGTATTTTATTCTTAAACTCATTTAACCATCATTTCTTCAGGCTTTCAACTGGCTTCTGTGTAATGTCATCCAAACCACTTCTCTCCATGATATTCTGTGGCATTTTGTGGCATCACTGACTCCTGCACCGGTGGAACCAGAGGAAGAAGAGGATGAAGAAAATAAAACAAACAAAGAAAGTTCAGAACAAGTAAATGAGATTTTTATTTATTTTGATTGTGCATATTTTTGTAGAAACTGGTAGTATACCTTCAAATAGTCCAATAATTTGCACAAAATCATTCACAGATCTAACTTGAGCAAAAAGAATATTTTAGTGCTATGGGCAAAGTATTAACAGTGAGACCTGGATTTTATAGAAGGCAGCCTGTATAATGGACAGAGCATTGAACTAGGGCACTAGGAGCCTGAGTTCAGCCTCATTTCTACCCTGTTGTAGTTGTATGACTTGTAGGCCTTGGTTTCCATGTCTGTAAAATGAAAGAGTAATCTAGATGGCATTTATCTTATTCCCAGCCACTCTGAAATTATGTGAATGGCATTTTAGGATAATTTCCAAGGATATCAGGCAGCATTATCATAGTCAAATTCTTAAAACTCACAAGGAAACAAGATACCATGAGCAAGAACTAGCAAAAACAATAGGCAGCAGAAATAGACCCTCAACAGTGGTTGTAATTATCTGTGTAAATGTAGAATAATGTGTTAATATGCTTAAAGAAATAAAAGAGAAACTTTAAAATATGAGAAGAAATTGTAAGAAGGAATATAATGATGAATTTGATAAAGAACTAAAGAAAATGTAAACATTAATCTAAGTATAATTGATATTTTAAAGAATTAGTTTTGAGATTTTATAGCATGTCAGTGAAAAAATTGGTTAAATATAAGAGAATGACAGATTTGATAAAGAACTAAAGAAAATATGTAAAAATTAAGTATAATTGATTTTTTTTAAAAAATCAGTTTTGACATTTTATAGCATGTCAGCGAAGAAATTGGTTAAATGTAAGAGATCTGCAGAAATTATCTAGACTTCAACACAGAAAAAGTAAATAAAAAATACAAGTTGCTAAGAGCAATGAAGGGCAAAATGATGTATAACACTTACCTACTTGGAGTTTCAGAAGGAGAAGACAGAATGGAAGAGAGACAGTATTTAAGAGTTAATACTTGAGAATTTCCCAGAATCGATTACAGATAACAACCCATTTCAAGAAGCCCAGTAAACCCCAAGCAGAATAAATACAAATCATAGTGGGCAAATTATAGTATATTACCTGAACACCAAAAACAAAGAAAGAGATCTTTTACGCAGCCGCAGGAAAAAAATATTAGCTTTCAAAAGAGGGACAGTGAGAATAATTGCTTAATTTTCGGTAGCAACATTACAAGTTTGTTTGTTTAAATACTGAGTTTGTTTAAAAGGCTGTCAGTTGGCTTTTTTCAACATGCTGAAAGAAAATGCTTGTTAACCCAGTTGAAGGGTCTTTGAAGAACAAGACCAAAGACATTTCCAGAATAAAAACTGAAAGAAATGGCCAGGGAGTGTCAATGAAGAGAAAAGAAAGTGTAAATATGAGGGCATATCTTAAAAAACATTGACTGTGTAAAAAGTAATGATATGTCATGGTGATCTACAAAATGATAAAAGATCAATCCTGGATATGTATCTACCTAATACTGTAACCTTAAAAAAAGTAACAATTGACAGACTGCAAGGAAGAATAGGACAGTCTGCAGTTACAATGTGAGATTGTCATATACCTGTAACAGCTATCTGTTCCTGCATAACCACCCCAAAACTCACCGGACTAAAACAGTTGTTTATTTGCTCACAGTCTGTGGGTTGGCAATTGCAGCAAGGCTCCACTGAGAGGAATGGCTCTTTCCTGTTTTGGTTACATAGTGTGCTTCAAGTGGTACCCCCTGAGCTCTTTTATCCTCCAGGATGCTGGCCTAGGTTTGTTCAGATGCCAGAAGCATTCAAGAAAGCGAACACAGAAGCTGCAAAGCCAAAATGGCCAAGACTAAACTCAAAAACCATGCTTCTGCCACCTTCTGTTAGCGGGTATAATTCTCAAGGCCGGTCAAAATCAAAGACTGAGAAATAAACTCCACCTGTTGATAGGAAGAGCGACAGAGAATTTGTGGCTGTTTTGTGCGTAGTACCATAACACTCTTTTTAGTACTGGATAGGTCAGGCAGAGAAAAAGAATCAAAAAGTACACAGATTTGAATGATTGACAGTGTTGATAGAATATACAAAGCATTGCATATAGTTGTTTACATTCTTTTCAGATACACACAAATGTCTATGGAAATTGACTGTTTACTGGACATATGAAACAAGTTTCAACAGACTTTAAATAATTGGTTTTCTTCCTACCATGTCCTCAGTCTTTATTGCTAGTGTATAAGAATTAGATAACAAAACAATAACAAGAAAAATATTGAAATGATGGAAATTAAGAAACGCTTCCAAATGAGTTGCATCAAAGAAGAATTATAACAGAAAATATTTTAAATGGAATGGCAATAATAGTACATCTCAAAACTTGTTGTTTGGCAGAGTTCTAGTTATAGTTATGATGGAACAGCCAGTGTCAGGATTAGTTCTTATAGTAAACAACAAAAAGCTGGACAAAATATTTAAAACAATTGTTCATAGGCTCTGAGCAGTGACCAGTACAGGGCTATAATCCTTGAGAGAAGAAAAGTGCATGAAGTGAGCCCCACAATCGGGAAAAGAGCCCAGCAGAGTATGTCGGTTGTATTGGCTGAGATCAAAGTTTAGGGCTGTAACTTTGGGATGTGGGAAGCATGGCACCAGTGCTATAGAGCTGCAGAAAGGAGTCTAAAATTTTTGCATAAAAATATCCCTGCCGTCCTGGCCACTCTTAGACTGGGCATGCAATTTCTCTGGAAGACCTAGCAGTGGAAACGAATCGTAAACTGAGAAATGAACAGATTCTTAGCTTCAGAGCTGGGTTCTAAAGTTTTAGCCCAACCAGAGGTGGGGTGAATGAATACTCCTGGCATGCACCTGAAACCCCAGAAAGATCATACCCAAGGAATACACACCATGCCTTAGGAGTAAGGGTAATGCCTAAAATCAAGGGCAAAACTGAAATAACCCCAGTCTAACAAAGTCGAATGCCAGGTCTTGATGGAATCTAGATGGCCTGCTATCTCCCTGTAAGAACTAAACTACATTCTTTAGAAGAAGATAATGTAAACCAGAACTTCTGTATCAGTAATCAATAGATACACAAAGAAGGAGGTAAAAAGCAACCATCTTTTAATTAGCTCAGTGACATAGTTTAAAAAGTTTGATGAGCTTACATTGGTAGCAAGATGGAAGAACAAACATTCTTTGCTGTGGAGTAGCAGCTTCTTAGAGAATGGTTTGGTAAGATCTATCAAAATTCACATTAAAAATCATTCAGTAATTCCACTTTCATGAAGTTCTCCTTATATATGCATGTGTGAAAAGACAAATATACAAGTTGATTCACTGCAGAATGTTATATAAAAACAAAAGATTGGAAACAGCCTAAATGGCTGTTCTGAAATGGACTGATGAAATAAACTGTGGTATTTTTATTCATTAGAATACTATGCAGTAGGATAATATATGTTACATACATATCTAATAAGTAATAATCTCAAAGATACATTATTGTTAAAAGGGCACAGATCAGTTTGTTTAGAGTGCTGCCATTTGTATAAATGAACAATGTTTATAGACAGTTCAAGAAACTGGGAATAGAAATTGCCAGTGGGAGGGCACCTAGGTGGCTGGGCTTTAAAGACAGGGAGACTTTTTATGGTATTTTTTTATACCTCTTGAATATTTTATTATGATGTATGTTACCTACTCAAAATGATAAAAAGTTATTCCATAGTTAATATTATTAATGGAGCCATCTGAGGGTTTGAATGAGAAATGAAATTCAACACCTGCTTCTCTTTCCTAGCTGTGGTCCATCTGCCTAGAAAGGAACTTTTTTTTCTAATTCACATAAAAATGCTATATGAGTTAGTGGCCACCCCAACTTTTAAACATATGTTATTTTTTATACATAAACATACAGGCAAAACATACCTACATATATGTATGTGTATATATACATACACGTATCTGTATATGCACACACACTACACATACACATGCATACACATATAGATTCACCCTACAGGTAGATTTGTGAGTACACTAGAATCGATACATTTATTCATTTGCATGCTGATTTTACTTGTGACTAAACTTACAGCTTTTTTGCCTAAAATAATACAAACATAATTAGTTAAAATTACTGTACGTTCTGGGTACAATTTGGTTTTGTTGTTTATATTTATGTTACACGACCATTTTTTAAGTATACATGTCTTTTGTGAAGAAGATTCCTTCCAGCACACACACTGATAAACTTGTTTCAATTTCTGCCTTAGGAGAAAGATACAAGAGTATGTGAACATCCACTCTCGGACATAGTGATTGCCGGGGAAGCTGCTCATCCTTTACCACACACCTTTCACCGCTTGCTGCAGACCATCTCAGACCTTATGATGTCTCTCCCCAGTGGCAGTTCATTACAGCAAATGGCCCTGAGGTAATTTTGTATCCACATATCCTAGGTACATTGGACAAGAGATTTTATGGAATATTCAAAGTATGAAATGCTCCAAAAAAAAAGCTCTTTAAATAGTAAGATAGAATCCCTACATTATATAGATGGTGCCCCCCTCCTTATAGTCATAATTTTTAGAATGGTCCTTCCTCTTAGTTAACACTTGTTTGCCCTTCTGTAAAATGTGGCTAATGTACTTCTTAGTGCCCTAAATTATCACTGTAACAATCTCCCTCACTTTCCCCACTCTCCTACCTCAAATCACTTAAATGTTCTAAAAAGAGAGAGGGAAAGTGAAATCTCAAAAGCAAAAACCAAAATAGAGTTTTGACTTGAAAAGAATCTTAGGAAAACCAGAGCCTGTTTATATGCTGCCAATCCTGAAAGCACCTTAAGGAGCATCACAGATGCTCAACAGATTCCAATTTCAATTTGAAATGTGTTGAGAGTTTAGCATTGCTTTTACACTGTGAACCTTGTTACTAGATTCACATACTGGACTCACACTTATAAATAAATTATCCTAATTAATGTGTACAAGAAATAGATTGATGGAATGACTGGGCTTCCCATGTTTCTAATGATAAGACCAGTGGAAGAGAGATTTCTCTTTGTCCTCCTCACAAGATTTTTGAAATACAAGATACATTATACCCTGATGAATTAGTATGGCATTATAAGATTCATGAATTTGAGGGGTCGTGACAGTTGGTGTAACACTTGTTTACACAACAGATTCATTACCCTTTTTACTTCTGTAGCCTTGATCTTCATCTGTCTAATTTTTTTATATTTAAAATGGGTCAGCTTTCCTTAGTTTTACCTTGTTCCAAAGAAGTTACCTTTATATCTCAAAAACAAAAATAAGAGAAATGATTTTCTTCCCTGAATTTTTAAAATTTCTGTATTTTACTAGAACATTAAAATTTCTTGAGCTATTAGCTACAGAGTACTCATCTAAGAGTTCCTTAGATATTCCTGGAAAATAATTGTTTCATATATTGCTTATATATCACCTTTTTAGGTGCTGGAGTCTCAAATTCAAGCAGTCTGATCACCAGTTCCTTCATCAGAGCAACGTCTTTCATCACATTAACAATATTTTGTCAAAATCAGATGATGGTGATAGTGAAGAGAGTTTTAGCATCAGTATACAATCTGGCTTTGAAGCTATGAGTCAGGTCAGTCATTTCACAGTTATTATCCTGGTTGTCTTGTTAGTTAATAATACATCAAAGGAGAAACTGTAAGTTATTTATAGTCAATTTGATCCTGTCTTCCATTATGTTTTATCCTATATCTGTTTGTTTTATCATCATGGAAGATTTGCTTTTAAGTATCATAAGTACTTGTATTTGTTTCTGATAGGAATTATGCATAGTAATGTGCTTAAAGGACTTAACCAGCATTGTTGACATAAAAACTTCAAGCCGACCTGCCATGATTGGCAGCTTGACAGACGGCTCCACAGAAACCTTTTGGGAATCAGGAGATGAAGATAAAAACAAAACTAAGAATATCACCATCAACTGTGTAAAAGGAATCAATGCCCGCTATGTGTCTGTTCACGTGGACAATTCTCGAGATCTTGGGGTAAGAAAGCAAACTTGATTTATGACTCTTTATCTCTTTTCAGACCTTTAGTATTCATACACTCTCATTTCTGAATTTAGCAACAAGCTTTATCATCTGGAATTTCACCAACCAAACGTCATTGCTATAATCCCCAAATCTTAAGTCTAAAAACAAATTAATATGATTGGGAGCACTGTGGAATTCCATTTCTGAAAAGAGATCTAATCACAAATATACCATGGCTACAGCTAAGCAAAATGAAAGTCTGCTCTACAATTTTCTGCTCTCATGCCCTTGGGTTAAGATTTTCCTGTGACCTGGAAGTCCTCCCCTTAAACTCCGCTGAGCAGTTCTCCCAAGGTCTCTCAAACTCAGCAGAGAAATTCTAAGTAACTCCTCTAAAAAATTATTCTTTCCCTCTGCTGGGTTCTTTATTGTATTACTCTGGTGGCACCTAATAATAGTCTTTGACCTGTAGTGTAATGAACTTTTTTTATTATTTTTATTTATTTATTTATTTATTTTTTTGAGATGGAGTCTCCCTCTGTCACCCAGGCTGGAGTGCAGTGGCACAATCTCGCCTCACTGCAACCTCTGCCTCCAGGTTCGCGCAATTCTCCTGCTTCAGGCTCCTGAGTAGCTGGGATTACAGGCACACACCACCATGCTTGGCTAATTTTTATATTTTGTTTATTTTGAGACGGAGTCTCGCTCTGTCGCCCAGGCTGGAGTGCGGTGGCACGATCTTGGCTCACTGCAAGCTCCGCCTTCCGTGTTCACATCATTCTCCTGCCTCAGCCTCCCAAGTAGCTGGGACTACAGGCGCCCACTACCATGCCTAGCTAATTTTTTGTATTTTTAGTAGAGACAGGATTTCACCATGTTAGCCAGGATGGTCTCAATCTCCTGATCTCGTGATCCACCCACCTTGGCCTCCCAAAGTGCTGGGATTACAGGCGTGAGCCACCACACCCGGCCTAATTTTTGTGTTTTTAGTAGAGACAGGGTTTCACCATGTTGTCCAGGCCGGTCTCGAACCCCTGGCCTCAAGTGATCTGCCCACCTCGGCCTCCCAAAGTACTAGGATTACAGGTGTGAACCACTGCACCCAGCCTATCTTTAAGTGTCTACTTCTTTGCCACAGTCCTCATGAAATAAATAAGTTTCAGACTGTCCCAAATAATCATAATTTATATTCTCTTTAGCCTAGTTCATCCACATGTTTCAACTGAGTTAAATATTCTTTTATAAAAGGCACTAAAGAAAAAAGAGTCCTATTTACTTGAGTGTTAACAACCAAGAAAGAAATAGCACTAACTGCCAGACTGCCTTTCTTCTACCTCATTTAGAATTTTTTTCCTCAGAATGGATGTGGCTTTTTAGCAGATACAGTATTAATGGTTCCCTTGAACCATTGCCTGGCTCCTTCTGTGTTATTTGCATATTTCCTTTCTCAGGAAGAGCCACAGTGGTAGGATTGGGTCTCAGATAACCTGGATGCAGGCCAGTCTGCAATCAGAGCAACCTCCAACTCCTGTACATCAGTGCAGGTTCTATTCCTCCCTGGTATTGAATAAGTAAAAGAGGCTTAGCTAATATAATATGAGCTATTTCCTCCTCAGACCCAAGAATTTCCCCTGGTGTAACCACTTTATCTTACTGGAAAGTCAAGTGTAACCAAGGAAAACATTTTTGTGGCTAGAACTCAGTGTTCAGTGCAAAGCTATCTTTGGCTCATGGTACATTTTAAGGCAGGACATACTCTCCCTCAGAACAATGATTGCAATCAATTTAACATTTCTGTCTTTTCTAAGAGGAAATAATCATAACAGTATTCATTTTCAAAATCCCCAGCATGTAAGCTGACATCTACTTTCCTTTTAAGAGGCTTCCTCTATGTTATAGGTTGAGCATTCCAAATCTGAAAATCCAAAATGCTACAGAATCTGAAACTTTTCGAACACAGATGTGACACTTAAAGGAGATGCATATTGGAGCATTTCTGGTTTTAGATATTCAGATTTGGGATGCCCAGCCAGTAAGTATAATGCAAATACAGTATTTCAAAATCCTAAAAAAAAACCCTAATCCAAAACACTTCTAGTCCCAAATATTTCTAATAAAGGATACTCAACCTGTATGTATGTTTTCCTTGAGTTATGTACCTCCGTGTTCCCCAGTCTGCCTACCACAGAGCCTTGTACACAGCGTTTGTTGATTTTAATTTGAATTGTATCAGCCTACAGCACTCATATTATACAACTCTCTAAGGAATTAATGTTAATCTATTTCTTGATGTGCTTTGCATAAAACTTATTCAGCCTTAAGATGTTTGGCACTAGTGTATGAACGTGTATTGACCTTGTACTGTTTGACATTTACTTTGTGTATTAATGTTGCCTTCCCTAGTTTGGCAAGTATCTTGGGGGATAAAACCTCCTCTTGTATATCCTATTTCAAAACTGTAAGGAAGTCTGGGTACATTGTGACACTCATACGTATTTGTTAGTTCAGTTAGCTTCCCTCTTTATACTTCCAAAAGTAATGAGAATATAGCAACAAGAATCTGACATAAATGACAAGCAGATTTGTTGAAAGGCTTCATGAGAATGGAATCTGAATATTTACTTTGAATGAGGAGAGGGAATGTCAAGCTATGAGAGAGCACGTGGAGAGAGGCTGAAATGTGCAATTTAAGATGGAGTTTGTGAGAATAAGACTAAAGTTGTAGGAACCATGGTTAGTTGGAGGGATGGGGTGGGGTCAATCAGGAAGGATCATAAGAGACTGGCAGAAGATGTGGTATTGATGTGGTATTGGTAGGTCGTGAGAAACCATTGTAAGTTCTGAAGCAGGAATATAGCATAATAACTATATATATATATATATATATATAAAATTGTATATATAAATATACCATTGTAAATTGTCTATTTCAGAATAAAGTTACCTCAATGACCTTCTTAACTGGCAAAGCAGTAGAAGATTTGTGCAGAATAAAGCAGGTAATTAAAATTCTGTCATAAATGTTTTGCTATCTAGAGAGAAATTTCTTCTTCTCAGCCTTCACTACTGAATTCCACCTTTGGCACACAACCGAAGTATTATAGGGAATGATCTATTTACAGAACACTAAATTGACAAGTGGTCCATACGTAGGAATAGTAGCCACCATCCCTGTGCTAGACATCTCACCTATTGTCCTAAATGTTCCCCAGTCATGAGCAATTATATTGTACCTACAGTCTGCCATACCCCACTCCCCAACAAAGACTCAAGGTATTTTTTTTTTAATTAATTAATTAATTTATTATTATTATTATTATACTTTAAGTTCTAGGGTACATGTGCATAACGTGCAGGTTTGTTACATATGTATACTTGTGCCATGTTGGTGTGCTGCACCCATCAACTCCTCATTTACATCAGGTATAACTCCCAGTGCAATCCCTCCTCCCTCCCCCCTCCCCATGATAGGCCCCGGTGTGTGATGTCCCCCTTCCCGAGTCCAAGTGATCTCATTGTTCAGTTCCCACCTATGAGTGAGAACATGCGGTGTTTGGTTTTCTGTTCTTGTGATAGTTTGCTAAGAATGATGGTTTCCAGCTGCATCAAGGTATTTTAAAATTTATCACAGATCCCATTCACACTTAAAGCCTTAATTCACCTATACTTTAGTTAAAACAGGTTGTTCTCCTCTGGCCTGAAAAATCTGTCTGTTATAACACTTATAACAATGCAGCTATATCCAGGTTGCAAGTCAGTTTAAACCAACTCTAGAAACAAGTTTTATCTAGGCATGTGTCTGAGCAGCTCAAGCTTCTCCCTTACTTGTGTTAGTGAAACTTTGTCAAAATTGTTCCTCGCTGACTATCTCACAAAAAGTTGGCCAATTTCTTGCTTGCTTGCTTGTTTTCAAATCACACTGAAGGAATGAATTAAGATTTTGGACTAAACATATAATAAATGTTGTTTAAATTGTTAAAGAATTTGGGAAAATAATCCTATTCAATGAGATTGTGTTTGTTTATACTTAATACCCCTTTTAGAAAATTGACATTATTAATTAAAATAATATCAACTTAATGTCTATGTAAATCACATAGAAATCCCCAGGTCATTTCTTGGTTATTAAATGCCATAAGAACAGTTTTTATTTTATGAAGGGAATAGTGTCAAAAACTATTTCACAGTATATTAACATTTAATCCTTGAAAAAAAAAGTCATATTCTCAATGGAAATTAGTGAAATAAGGAATCACAAGTGTGAAGTTATATATTATATAATTTTTGTTCAAAAGTAAAATATATTAAGTAACTGCACATTAAAAGTCCTGTATCTTTAAATGGTTCTTTAATGTGAGGATGCACAAAAAAAGATTCTGATCTTGTAATGTTTCTGCTTACAGACAATACAGGTAAAGCACAGTCATATAAATTATTTGTAATTATTTCAGTCATATAACTTTGCTTGGAAGCCATATGGTAGTCAGGCCTGGATTTTAATTCTCAATTCCACCTTTTACTGAAAATCCCTTAACCTGTGTTAACCTTAGTTTCTTCATCTGTATATAGCTACTATAAATAATATCACTTATCTTCATTAGGTTGAAATAAAATAATCAGTGTGACATAACCTTTACTCTGTACAATTCTTTGTTATATGAGCTTGCTGATATCAATGCTAAATCTAGCACAGTGATAAAAGTGATCCAGCTGAAGCAGGTTCCTGCCTCTTTTCTGCTCAACCAGGTTGATCTGGATTCCAGGCACATTGGCTGGGTAACAAGTGAACTTCCAGGAGGGGATAATCACATCATCAAAATTGAATTAAAAGGCCCAGAAAATACACTCAGAGTTCGACAAGTCAAAGTCCTCGGCTGGAAAGATGGTGAAAGCACAAAAATAGCTGGCCAAATTTCAGCCAGTGTGGCCCAGCAGAGGAACTGTGAAGCTGAGACTCTGCGAGTATTCAGACTGATTACGTCTCAAGTGAGTGTCCTTACAACATATTCTAGCACGGGATAATTGATGTAATATATTTTAAGAGTGTAACAAAATGTTTTGTGAAACTTGTTATAGAAAATTCTGGCTACAAATGTTGCCCATTTTTTCTTTTCATAGCCCTGAACACCTGAGTTTCATGCTGCATTTGTAATTAAGAAAAGTAGTAGTGTAAATTAGCAACAGTAGTATATTATAAAACCTGTGGAATCAGCTGATGAGTCCTCTGGCTATTATAGTGTTAATGCCTGTCATTAATTCCTTCTCACATGCATATCTTCATCAGGTATTTGGAAAGCTCATCTCTGGAGATGCTGAACCTACACCAGAACAAGAGGAAAAAGCACTATTGTCATCACCTGAAGGAGAAGAAAAAGTATACAATGTATTTATTTGTATTCTAAAGATATTTATTTCCCTTTTTATTCTTTTTTTCAGTGAAATAATTCATGTATTGTTGTATATTTTGATGGATATGTAATAATAGTTTTATGCAGTTCGTATTTTTTCTTAGAAGATGAAGGAACTATCTAAAAAAAATTCATTATTCATGTATAATCTAGCTAATATTTTAAGTAACAGCAAATTTGCTCTATGCCTTGGGTTTTTGTGTTCATTTGTTAGCATTTGTAAAATTTACTTAATCATTTCTGTGCTATACCCCATCAATTATCTTCTCCCTCCTCCATTGTCCCTGTCCTTCACAGTTCAGCTCAAAAGTACTGTCTTCTTCATGAACTTTTTTATGATTTATCTTCTTCTTGAAACTTGTTTATGATTTCCCCAAACAAAAGCAGTTTTCTCTCTGCTGGAGTTCATAATAATCTGTATGTGTCTCTTCTTCATTTTTCTCTTATGTTTATCTACATGGATGCTTTACCTCTTCTACTGAACCATAGCTTCTTAAAGACCAAGTCCATGCCTAATTTGTCTTGTATCCATCATGGTATAATCACATACATGTTCAGTAGATTTTTATTAGAATAACTACTCTTTATTACTGCTCTTGAAATTTCTTCTAAAAATAAAGTTGCTTTACTTTTTTGGTCCTCACTAAAACACTATACCTAAGACTTTTGTACCTTATCCATTTCCAAAAAGAGAAGTCAATTCTGACTAGTCTCAATATTCTAGTGTCTTTAAATGCTGCAAATAATCACCTTGGCAGCCCTTTGAAAGATAAATTTCAAGGATTTCCCTTGTCTCATCCTGTGTTTCCTAATACAGTAGTAGCTAAATCATTGCCCTGTTTTTGTTTGAGGTCTGAAAAAATAAGATTTCTTAAATGCTGGTAACTTCTTTCAGCATCTTTTGGAGATATCATTTGAATGACTACAAGACTGTGTAACTACCCATTAAATCAATTGAATTTTAGCAAATGTTGACTCTGTACTAAACAATTGTGAGAATGGCAAGCCCTCAAAAAGCCTGCATTCTGTTCTTGGTTATGAACCCTCTGCATTCCCCTCACCCCCCAAAAAGAAATCAACAAAGATGCTACATAGTATATAAGCAAGTTATTAAATGTGTGAAAAAATTGCAAATGACATAGGCTTTCAGAGTACCTTGAGATCATTGTGCCTTGGAGTGGTCAGAGAAGGCTTCTTAGGGGATGTTGGACTTGAGTTAGATCTGAAAGAGAATGAAGGGATTCGAATGAGATTAGTAGAGAGAATGGGAGCAAGGACTGATCGGAAAGACTCGCCTAACAGTAGGAGAGTGTACGTTGAGGAGTTAAGGCTGAATAGGAAAGGTTATACTATCACTTGGGTGCCCATGAAATAACATGATTTTTAAGATAATCTTTTTTTAAAGTTAGATTATTAAAGCATAATTTACATACAGAAATTCCTCATTTTAAACTGTATCATTCAATGAATTTTTACTCGTGTACACTAATGAAATCATTACCACAATCAAGTTTGTTTTGTTTTGTTTTGCTTGAGACAGGGTCTCTCTCTGTGACCCAGGATAGAGTGCAGTGGTGTGATCATGGCTCACTGCAACCTCAACCTCCCAGGCTCAATGGATCCTCCTGCCTCAGCCTCCCAAGTAGCTGAAATTACAGGTGCACATCACCGTGCCCATCTGATTTTAATATATTTGTAGAGATGTGGTTTTGCTGTGTTGCCCAGGCTGGTCTCAAACTCCTGGGCTCAAGCAGCCTGCCAGCATTGGCCTCCCAAAGTGCTGAGATCACAGATATGAGCCACCATGCCCAGCCCACAACCAAGCTTTAAAACACATCACTCCCCAAATTTCTCTCATGTTCCTTTGCAGGCAATCCCCCAGCCTCACACTTAGAACCTAGCAACTACTGAACTATATTCTGTTAGTGGTGTGTTGCCTTTTCCTGCATATTATATAAATGGAACCACACAGAATATAGTCTTTTGTCTTGTTTCTTTTCACTGTAGTGTAATGCTTTTGAGATTTATCCATGTTGTAGCATGTATCCATGGTTCGTTCTTTTGGTTGCTGAGTTTTCCATTATATGAATTTGCCACAATTTGTTTACCCTTTCATTTTTTGATGGATATTTGGGTTGTTTCTGCTCTGTGGCTACTATTAGTAAAGCTGCTGTGAACACTTACATACAGATCTTTGCAGGTCTTTTACCAATTATGTGTTTTCAAATATTTTCTCCTAGTCTGTGGCTTCTCTTTCAGAGAGCAGAAGTTTTCAATTTTGATAAAGTACAGTTTTTCTGGGTTTTTTGATTCATGATTTTTGTGTGTGGTCTAGAACCCAAGGTCACACAGATATTCTCTTCTTTTCCTTTAGAAATGTTATAGTTTTGGTTATTTTGTTTAGAACTGTGTACATTTTAATTTTTATGAACCCTCTGCATTCCCTATGAACCCTCTGTGCAGGAATTGAGGTTTATCTTTTGCATATAGATGTTCAATTGTTCTACTACGATTCATTGAGAAGACTATCATTTATCAGTAGTGAATTTACCATAAATGCGTAGATCTGTTTCTGGACTCTATTTTGCTCCATTGATCCATCAAACTGTCTTAATTACTGTAGCTTTATAAAAAGTCTTGATATCAGGTTCTAACTTTGTTCTTTATCTAAGTTATTTTGGCTACTCTAGATCTCTTGCTTTTCCATATAAAGCTTAGAATCAGCTCGTCCGTTTCTTTTAAAAAAAAAAAAAGGATGGAATTTTGACTGGAATTAACACCAAATTGATAATTTAGGGAGAATCGCCATGTCAATAATATTGAGTCTTCGTATCTGTGAACATAATATATATCAGGGTTTTTTTTTTTTTACCTCTTTTTAAAGTTTCTCTCAGCAGTGTTTTGTAATTCAATGTACACATCTTGTACATATTTTATTAAATTTATTCCTAAACATTTAACGTTTATAAAGCTATTATAAATGGTATTTTTTATTTCACTTTCCAATTGTTCATTTCTAGTATATAAAAATAGAATTGATTTTTGTATATTAGATTTCTACCCTGTGATCTTAAATTTATTTACTAATTTCAGAAACTTTTTATAGACTCTTTGGGGTTTCCTCAGATAATCCTGTAGTCTTCAATAAATTTGGGTTTTTTCCTTTCTAAACTCTATGACTTAAATTTCTTTTCTTATATTACTGTGTTATTGCATTGATTAAGCCCTTAAACACCATGTTGAATAGAAGTAGTGAGAACAGATAGCTCTGACTTGCTCTGGATCTTGAAAGTATAAACCATTCATTATTAAATGTGATGTGAACTATAGATTTTTGGGGGGTAAATGTTTTTAATAAGATTGAAGAATTCTTCTATTCCTAGTTTGCTGAGAATTTCTATCAGAGTAGATTTTTTTTAAGAGATCTGATCTTACTCTGTCACCCAGACAAGAGCACAGTGGTACCTTTATATGTTTCTTTTTCTCCATTTCTTTTATTCAGTAAGATAATCCATATATTGCTATGCATTTTAGTCAACATGTGATATTAGCTTATATACAGTTCATTTTCCTTAAATGAACAAAAAAACTAGGTGATAGTAGCTACATGACATAGTGCTTCTTTTAGAGGTAATAAAAATGCCGTAATATTGACTGATGATAGTTGCACATATCTGAATGTACTAAAAACCATTGAATTGTATGTTTTAAATAGGTGAATAGCATGGTATGTGAACTATATCTCAATAAAGATTTTTTTTAAAAGCAAAAATGAATGATGAAAGAAGTAAACAAGAGTAAGATGAAAGAACTACCTAAAAGATTCATATATAATCTAGCTAGTACTTAAGTAGCAAATTAATGCTCTATTCTAAAAATTCACTTTCTTTAATAGATAACAGGACTGTTTCAGTCATCTGTTTCTTTTTGGGTAAGCTTTAGTAGTTCTGACACTGAAGCAATTTGTCCATTTCATCTAAGTTTCTGGATTTATTGGCGTAAGTTGTTCATAATATAACCTTATGTCCTTTTAATATCTGTAGAACCTGTAGTGATGTCTCTTGGTGATTTGTGTCTTCATTCTTTTTTTCTGAAATAGGTTCGCTAAAGATTCATCCATTTGATCTCTTCAGAGAACTAACTTTTTGTTTCATTGATTTTCCTCTATTTTTGCTTTTTTAAATGATTTCAGCTCACATCTTTATTTTTTACCCTGTGTTTGCCTTGTACTCATTTGTTCATCTTTTTCTGACTCCTTAATGTCCAAGATTAGATCACAGACTCCAAGACCTTTGTTTTCTCATCTAAGTATTTAATGCTATTATTTTCTTCTAAGCACTACGTTAGCTGCATTTCACAAATTTGGGGTATTCTGTTTTTATTTTCATTCAATTCACAATGTTTTCTTATTCCCATTTTGATTTCTTTTTTTTTTTTTTTTTTTTTGAGACAGAGTCTTGCTCTGTTGCCTAGGCTGGAGTGCAGTGGTGAGCTTGGCTCACTGCAAGCTCCACCTCCGGGGTTCACGCCATTCTCCTGCCCCAGCCTCCCAAGTAGCTGGGAGTACAGGCGCCCGCCACCACACCCAGCTAATTTTTTGTATTTTTTTGTATTTTTTTAGTAGAGACAGGGTTTCACCACGTCAGCCAGGATGGTCTCCATCTCCTGACCTTGTGATCTGCCTGCCTCGGCCTCCCGAAGTGCTGGGATTATAGGCATGAGCCACTGCACCCGGCCCCATTTTGATTTCTTCTTTGACCCTTGGGTAATTTAGAAGTACCTTGTTTAATTCCCAAATATTTGGGGATTTTCCTGTTAGCTTTCTATATTATTAATTTCTGGTTCAGTTTCATTGTGGTCAAACTATATACTTCGTATAATTTCAGTCCTTTTAAAATTGTTAAGATTTGGATTCTGGCCTATAATATAGTCTGTTTTAGTGAATGTCCATGTGCACTTTAAAAGAATGTGAACTCCACTGTTGTTCTTTGAGGGGTTCTATAAATATCAGTTAGTTTAAGCCGATCAATAGTATTCAAGTCTTTAAGAGCCTTAATATTCAAGTCTTTAAGAGCCTTACTGGTTTTTGGTTTTTTGCTTATTTACTTGTTCTATTCGGTACTGAAAGAAGAGTTTTGAAGTATCCAACTAACTGGATTTGTTTATTTGGAATTCATTCTACCTGGTAGCTGATCTCAACATTCTGATGGACTCCAAAAAAAAGTTTTGGTTTTGTAGACGATCAGCTTTTTCCTCATTGTTAGGGCGAAAGGGACATTCTCTTGTGGCTCTCTATCCTAAGAAATGTAAAACCAAGCATCATTTTTGATTCTTAAACAAAAGAGTTTCTTCAGTTTTCTTACCTGTAAAGTAGGCACAATATTACAGTTTACCTTCTGGGGTTGTTGTGAAGATTAAATAAGATTTTGGGTGTGTGTGTGTATGTGCGCGCACGCATGTGTGCATGTATGTGTATATATACACACATATCTGTCACTTAGAAGAATAATGTGCACTATAATAATAATAAGCCTATAAAATTTTAGTCTTTATTTTTTTCCTTATGATACATTTCTTTGATGACTGTTAAGTGTTCCAATAGCTTAATTTAAGACCACCATCATCACAGAGGTTTGTTAGAACACTTTCCTTTTAAACAAATGTTATTTTCATGGATTGTTCTTCAAGCAATTAAATGTGGGATGTGAACTAATAATGTTTATAATTTAGAAATAGGTTTAAGGCCGGGCGCGGTGGCTCAAGCCTGTAATCCCAGCACTTTGGGAGGCCGAGACGGGTGGATCACGAGGTCAGGAGATCGAGACCATCCTGGCTAACACGGTGAAACCCCGTCTCTACTAAGAAATACAAAAAACTAGCCGGGCGAGGTGGCGGGCGCCTGTAGTCCCAGCTACTCAGGAGGCTGAGGCAGGAGAATGGCGTGAACCCGGGAGGCGGAGCTTGCAGTGAGCTGAGATCCGGCCACTGCACTCCAGCCTGGGCTACAGAGTGAGACTCCGTCTCAAAAAAAAAAAAAAAAAAAAGAAATAGGTTTAATCAAAGCAACTCAAATTGACTACATTGAAGAAATTTGTGAAAAGATAATATACTTCTCTGGATTTCTTAAGTTCTGAAATTTTGTTCTTTTTATGGTCACTTTGGCCAATAGTGATTTCTTCAAACTTTATCCTTTGTCTTAGCATTATAAGCCTCAATTTAAAGTAAATTTGCTTTAAAAATATATACACAAAATTATTTCTCAAGATACTTTGAAATATCAAATATACAAATTTTATTTAAAGAGACCGCTTCATTCTTTCTTTTTCTTCTTTTTCTATGTAAAGGCAACATCAGATGCTGACCTGAAAGAACATATGGTTGGAATTATATTTAGCAGGAGTAAGCTGACTAACTTACAAAAACAGGTTGGTTAAGAGCTATTTCATTGTCTTCATTAGTTTTTTTGTTTGTTTGTTTGTTTGTTTTGTGTGTGTGTGTGTGTGTGTGTGTGTTTGTTGGGTATAAAGCAGGGATGTCCAATATTTTGGCTTCCCTGGCCCACATTTGAAGAAAAATAATTGTTTTAGGCTACACATAAAATACACTAACACTAACAATAACTGAGGAACCTAAAAAAATTTTTGCAAGAAAAAAAACTCTCCTAATACTTTAAGAAAGTTTACAAATTTGTGTTGGGCCACATTCAAAGCCATCCTGGGCCACATGCAGTCCTCCGGCTGCAGGTTGGATGAGCTTGGTATAAAGTATTTTGAAAAATTTATGAAGGCTTTTTTATGCTCACCCTTTTATAGGTCCTGCAGAATGTGCCTGCCGT
This sequence comes from Theropithecus gelada, assembly GCF_003255815.1. Classification (NCBI taxonomy): domain Eukaryota; kingdom Metazoa; phylum Chordata; class Mammalia; order Primates; family Cercopithecidae; genus Theropithecus; species Theropithecus gelada. The sequence goes on along the minus strand of NC_037685.1, from coordinate 16,237,128 downwards.
TTTTTAGAGAGGAATGAGTATTTTGGCATACCTTCATCATTTTAAAGATTTTAATTGTGAAACCTTGCTTACCTTGCTGCTGTTTGTTTTGGGTAGATTTTTTATTTGGTGTCAAATACCCAGTTATATCAGATTTGATTTGTATTTCCCATATTTCTTTTCCCCCATTCTTTTGTATGTTGGCTGAGCAATTAACAGTGTTAACTATACCAGTGTTAATATTTCTAAATATAACCAGGTGAGGAAATAGCACTATATTGTTCATATAATGGGGTGCTCATAACATAAAAATATCACTTCAAAAGTCAAATAAAGTATAGATTTTAAATTAACCTATTATTCTAACTTTTTTGAGATGGCGTCTCGCTCTGTTGCCTAGGCTGGAGTGCAGTGGAGCGATCTCGGCTCACTGTAAGCTCCACCTCCTGGGTTCACACCATTCTCCTGCCTCAGCCTCCCAGGTAGCTGGGACTACAGATGCCCACCACAACGCCCGGCTAATTTTTTTGTATTTTTGATAGAGACGGGGTTTCACCGTGTTAGGATGGTCTCAATCTGCTGACCTCGTGATCCGCCCGCCTTGGCCTCCCAAAGTGCTGGGATTACAGGCGTGAGCCACAGCACCCGGCCCTATTCTAACTTTCTACACTATTATTATTTTCAGTAAATTACAACATGAATTTATTTTTGCTTTATCTTTCTAGCAGTGTTTCATTTAATCTTAGATGCTTTCAGTTGTAAAATGTCATGTATAATTTCAGTATTGTGAATCTTACCAACTATAAAGCACCTTATGAACATAATGGTAAACCATGAGAAAAAGTGTCTTCGGTGATAAAATTGATGATTGGTTTTTGATGTGCTAAACTGCAAGCATAGGCATTAATAACTTGCATATAATTAGTTTACACATAGTAGTTGATTTAAATATTTCCATTTTTATTGTGGCTCCCCTAGCTTTACCTGTTTTTCAGATGAGTTAAGAGAATGACATATGATGGAGAATTAACTGGGAGAATAGTATTAAAATTGGGTGTCAATTTACATTCTTGTCTTATTCTTTTGTTTGCTTGTTTTGCTAGGAGTAGTAAATCAAACTTATATTTTTACATGTTCTATGCTAACTTTAAATAGGTGTGTGCTCATATTGTCCAAGCTATTCGCATGGAAGCTACCAGAGTCCGTGAAGAATGGGAACATGCTATATCAAGCAAAGAAAATGCCAATTCTCAGCCAAATGATGAAGATGCCTCCTCTGATGCCTACTGCTTTGAGCTGCTCTCTATGGTTTTAGCACTGAGTGGCTCTAACGTTGGCCGGCAGTATCTGGCTCAGCAGCTAACTCTGCTTCAGGATCTCTTCTCGCTGCTTCACACAGCCTCTCCTAGAGTCCAGAGACAGGTGACTGATCACACCACAGCCTTGCCATTGCTTGTGTTACTTGACCATTGTTAAAAGTTGCAATGCAAAGATAATTATCTAAGGACCCTAAATATAGATTTTTATTTCGTAGTTTATTCTGGGGCCTGTATTTTACTCCTTTTTTTTTTTTAACTGTTTATTATGAGAGTATAGAATACTAAAATATGTTCCATTTTTAATGTGTTGTGATAAAAGAGTATTCTGGCTACTGATTACCATATTACCATGAAATATATGATGTCATTTAGCCCTGACCAGAAAGAAAAGGTATTTTTTTTTCTTGCTGCCTTGGGTTAGTAATTACCACTACTATTACCATTTGAATATTATGTATATCATATTTCCTTCCTTCGCAAAATGTAAAATAGTGTTTAAATCATATTTCTTTTCTTAAAGATTTTGAAGTTACAGAATGGTAGTTAGGTACATTAAAAAATGAAGCCTGGGACAGTGTGCAGTGACTTATGCCTGTAATCCCAGCACTTAGGGAGGCAAAGCTGAGAGGATCCCTTGAGCCTGGGAGTTCAAGGCTGCAGTGAGCTGTGGTCGCTCCACTGCACTCCAACCTGGGCAACAAAGCAAGACCCTGTCTTAAAAAAAAATGAAAAAGAAAAGAAAACCTTAAAATACCAGTCTTTACATGGAATTCTCTCATTTTATTTTTCTTACCAGGTAACCTCTTTACTAAGAAGAGTTTTGCCTGAAGTAACCCCTAATCGTCTGGCCAGCATCATAGGAGTGAAATCCCTCCCCCCAGCAGATATCAGTGATATCATTCACTCAACAGAGAAAGGAGACTGGAATAAGCTGGGTATCTTGGACATGTTTCTAGGATGCATTGCCAAAGCACTCACTGTACAGCTAAAAGCCAAAGGAACCACCATCACAGGAACAGCTGGTACCACTGTGGGCAAAGGAGTTACAACAGTTACTCTTCCAATGATTTTCAATTCCAGGTTAGTTATTGCCTCTATTTTAGTACCAAAACAGAATAGAGTGAGCTACTGTTCAGAAATTTAAGACATAATTTCAAATTTTACCTTGTTAGGTTACTCACGAAATAAAATCCATAAACAACTGGCTCATATATAAAAAGAATGTCATGTATATAATAAAAGTATCAATTACAATTAGTGGGGATTAGAAAGTAAGCTGAATATGTGATGTCAGAATATTTGGATATCCATGTTAAAAAAATTCTAGATACCCACCTCTCATCATACGCAAAATTAAACTTCAGTTTTAGGTAATTTTTTTTTTTTGCCACAATAAAAAGAAATAAACATGGGGGAATAAAGTAAAGTTCAGGTCAATTAAAGCTTTATGTACATTTCTTTTTAAAACTGTACTAGGACAAATTATAGAAAAATATTTTTGTAATCTTCAATTTGGTAAGATCTTCTTAAAACACAGAACCCAAAGTCATATAGGAAGAAATTTATAGATTTGACTATATAAAAATGAAAATTACTTGGTAAGTGATAATAATTAAATGTTTTAAAATATAAGCAACTAACTTAGAAAAATATTTAAACCTATATAATAGACAATGACTTATTAGCATAATATAGGAGAATGACTACAAATCAATTTTAAAAAGGCAAACAACTGATAAGAATAATAAATGACAAAAACAGTCAGTTCACAGAAAAAAACTTATAAATGCCAGTAAACAAATGAGAATACCTCACTACTAATCAGATAAATGTAGATTAAAATAATTGCAAAGTGTCTTTGATGCTTTGGTAACATTATGAGGAAATAGGCATTTTCATCTCATATAAATTGCTGCAGCCTTTTTGGATATCTGTTTAATAATATCTATATTTTAAACATGCATATCTTTTGACCTACCAATTCTACTTCTAAAACTTTCATACATTTGCACCAAGATATATATACAAGGATGTTCTGTAATTGTGTGTAATGGTAGAGAATTAGAGACATCTGGAACAGTGCTGCTTGTGGAGTCAATCCATGACAATATGCAGACAACATCAGAAAGTTAATCATTGTATCACTTCTTCCTGTAGTCTTGCTAGGAAAGAAGTCAGCTGAACTAAATAGTAGTGTGCTTAGTGATATAGTGAATTTATGTTCTGGCACAAGCTTCACATTATCTGCATATGCACTAGAAATAAGTTGTGTGTGGTTCCTGGACTGTACTTCTAAAAGATGCACACAGAAATAATGTGCAAACAGAGAAATACTTGGAAACTCCAATTGCTTTAACTGCTGTCTTGGGATTTGGGGTAATGGTGTGATGAATTTTCTTTTTAAATGTTTTAATTGATTGTCACTTAAAAATCTAAAATGCTGCATTCTGAAATAACATTTTTATCTTTTTCATTTGTAAGTGCTACTGATAATTTATTGGCTTTGTAAATGCTAATTTTTCTTGTAGTTATCTCCGACGAGGTGAAAGTCATTGGTGGATGAAGGGCTCAACCCCTACCCAGATCTCAGAGATCATCATTAAACTTATCAAGGATATGGCAGCAGTAAGTTCCCATTCTTCTGACTGTTTTGGCAGGGAAGTGCAGCAGGAATCTGACTGACAAAACAGCTTACTCTGCTGAACTGATAGGAGTTGTAGATTAGTGTAACTTTACTTAAAGACTATTTTTAGTATGTTAATTATCATGCTGTTTGTCTTTTCAGTGAGTGATACATTTGTCATTTATGTAAACCATGTTCATTTCCAATTTTCCAGTTAATTTGTGTGAGAATTGTTACGTGACTTTAAAATCTAGTAAAATAAAATATGCCCTTTCAGACCCTAAGAAAGAACTTGATTCCAAAAACCTAAAGGAAAAAAGGGAGAAGAGAGCTCTCGGAAGTGGAAGTTTCTCATTCTCCTCAGTCTTCATGGTTTTTAAACTCTTTATTCTTCTTTATTAATGTCCTATGCCCTCTGTCTTAAGATGGTGGCTTCCAAAAGAGATCTGGGAGTGTGGAGGTCAGGGAGTTACTTTACAGCATGCCTGGCTCTGATGAGTTGCTCCTTGACATTTGCCACACATTCTATTGTATTTCTGGGAGACCAGCCTGAGAAGGACAAGATAGTGTGGAATGTAGAGTCAGAGGGAATAGAAGGCAGCTTGGAGAAGGAGGAGGAATTGAACCGCCCCTTAAATCGTGTGGATATAAGAAGTGGGAGGATTTTCTGGGGGGAAAATGAAATTCTATCACTTTTCCCAATAGCATGGACATTTTCTCAACCTCTGTGGCAAGCAGACTTTCTCAGGGTGTTCATTGGATTAAAATATTTAGGAGTAGTACTTAGGAACACCTAAATTATATGACAGCTAAATGTTTGTTCATTACAAATCAAGGTAGCAAATAAAGATAGTTGCAGTTTGAACCTGTTTATATTTTAGGTTCCAGTAATGCTCATCTAAAGCAGTTAGCTTCACTGTGTAAATTTTATGCTCAAACATAGATAACCTTAGTATTTCTGTTATGTTTTTATCAGATGTGAGAGGAATTACCCTTGACTTTCCAGGAAAAGAGTATTGAGCACTTAATTATTTATTTATTTATTTTTAAATATCAAAATGATGATTAGAAGTTGAATTTTGCATAGGATCGCAAAGAAATTTTAGTTCAAAAGTCTGTGCCCGTGATCTAAAATTCCATGGTCTCACTAAAAACAAATACTTCCTTTTGATAGGAGATGTTATTTAAGAAAAAAGAATTTACTATGGTAATATATTTCTGGTTACTTATTAAAATATTCTGTTCTACTCAACAGGGTCATCTGTCAGAAGCTTGGTCCCGAGTGACAAAAAATGCTATTGCAGAAACCATCATTGCCTTGACCAAGATGGAAGAAGAATTTAGGTCTCCAGTGAGATGTATTGCAACAACTAGAGTAGGTTTTGCTTTATTTTGTTTTGTTTTAAATTTGTTCTGTATCATTGCATGTTCTTTTTCAGTAATAGATTTAAACAAATTTTAATCACTAAGTCAATGTAATTATTTTTTGACCAAATACTGTATTTATTGAAAAAGTATAAAGAGCTTTTATATTATGAATTACTTCTTATATTACTGATTATATTATATCATTACTTCTTACTGTTATGTGTTCTGTGTCACTTGTTTTTGTTATTGTTTAGGAAGCCAAGGATACACTGGTTAGAAAAGGCTAATTGCATTGTACGTTGTTTGTGTGTTGTCTTTCTAATGATCTGTTTACTGTAGTTTACCACAGTAAGTTTCATGTCGGCATTATGCTGTGATAGACCAAAGGTCCTTTGGAGACAAGACCCCTGCCTATACCTGGTTGTTCTAATGTAGAGCCTTATAACTTACTTAGAGGGTTTATAGGTCTTATTTCTAAAAAGCAAGAAGTGCTTGTCCCAGGGCAGGGTCAGGGTGGAAATCTCTGAGGAAATGAGATTGCATTCTTCGGATGACACATTTATAGTAAGTTTTAACCTACTAGATTTCATGTCCCGTATGCTTCCAGAAAAGATTTGAGATTTCTTTGAAGCAGGGCAGTCTGACAACATTAGGAAGAAGTGAATGCTGGTAAAAATTGCTTACGTTAATCCTCAGAAATCTGAAAAAGAAGATAAACTGTATATCCCTAGGGCAGAAAGAGTCAATTTATGCCATCTTACTATTGTTGACTGTGACACCTGAAGCAGGTATTTTTGACGGTAATCCTTTCCCACCACTCATGTATTGCTTTCTTTCAGTCTGCATTCCCTTTCCTCCTTGCATGCATTATTTGTCTTTTTCTATTTTTCTGTCCCTATTTTAACATCTCTTGCTCTCTGCATCCAATGACACATGCGCTTCTTAGAGTTGAGCTAGTTAAGTCATTTTCTATTCTTCATTAATGAGGGGATATATCATTCTATATAAAACTGAAGCTTACCCTTTAAACCTCAGAAATTTTTAACAATTTCTGAGAACAGTTGTCTTTTCTTTTTTTTTTTTTTTTTTTTTGAGACGGAGTTTCACTCTTGATGCCCAGGCTGGAGTGAAATAGTGCGATCTTGGCTCATTGCAACTTCCGCCTCCCAGGTACAAGCAATACTCCTGTCTCAGCCACCCAAGTAGCTCAGATTACAGGCATGTGCCACCATACCCGGCTAATTTTTTTTTGTATTTGGTAGAGACGGGGTTTCACCATGTTAGTCAGGCTGGTCGCAAACTCCTGACCTCAGGTGATCCACCCACCTTGGCCTGCCAAAGTGCTGGGATTACAGGCATGAGCCACTGTGCCCGGCCATATTTTTGAGAACATTTTCTAAAGCTTGTTAGACGTTTATGTATTTCTGACAAAGTGCACTGAGTATAGTATTAGGCCTTCTGGGGCAACAAAGACTTCCGAGGAACTTTTATTATCTAGAAGGATTTAATGTGTACCTGATACTCATGGGACTGTACACAATTTAGCAGTTGCTGTACCACCTTCTTTGGCATTTAATGCTTCAGTCAGATGATACTAAATGGAAAAATATGCAGAAGGCATTAGTACAGTAAATATTAAATATGCCAATTCATTTATTCATATGTTGTTTACATAGTAGAACAATAAAGGATAATTTTATTTGTCAGATAGAAGACGGGGGTTCATCAGAGAAAAGTCACTTGTTCAGTAGATATCTGAGTGCCTTCTGTATGCATGGCACATAGGACAGTGATCGTGTATACCTGCTACCACATCAGGAAGACTTGAGTGCCACTGAGTATCTGTGTATTTCAAAATCAACCAGCATTTATTGAGCTGTTGTGATGTGTCACAGTCAGCATTTCATAAGTCTTTCCTGAAAATTCAGTAGTGTAACAGCTTTCCCTTTCAACAGCTCTGGCTTGCTCTCGCATCCCTATGTGTTCTTGATCAGGACCACGTAGATCGTCTCTCCTCGGGGAGATGGATGGGAAAAGATGGACAACAAAAACAAATGGTGAGATCAGAATTTTGTAAAAATTTATCTTGCTTTCCTTTACAGTAAGCTTTAGCTTAGCTTAAAAACAAACAAACAAACAAAAAACACATCAATGTACACAGTTAGTGGATCTCTTGAAAGACTGTGTCCCTTTGGCCAAGTTCATCTCACAAGTCTATTTCACTGAGAATCCCTTCTTCATAGAATATGGAAACTTCAGGGGCTTTTAAGTGTATAAAAGAGCTTTCTTCTTCTTCTCTGAGTCATGTTTGCATCATATCAAAATTTATTTTTAGCCAGAGTCTGATTCAGTGGCTAGATATTTTCCTAAAATGTAGTCAGTCTTATAGTAGGAAGGAAATAAAGCAATAACACAGGCAACATGACACACCACCTGTTCACATATATACTTAAGTAGGTTTGATGGGTATCTTTAAGTTCACTAGAAGGGAAAACTTTCTATAGGCCCTTTACCATTTTCTTATTAATGTTCAAGTTTCAAAAATAAACAGTTTATTCCTTTGGCATACAGAATGTTTGGATACATAATGGGGCAGACATTTCTTAAGTCTCTAAGTAACAAAGTATACCTGTTCATTGTATTAATCATTGAACCTGCAAAGTGCGTTAATCATTGAATTTGGAGTTTTGAGAGATAATTTTTATAGTTAAGTACATTTGCAATAATTTCTATCTAATATTCAGATTCTAAATTCTTAATAGACTTCAGAATAACCATTTATTTTTGTAAATAAATTACATTCAGTTTGAGAGTCTGGGACTTTCTTGTTAATCTAATGTAACATATGGAAATGTCTTATTTTAGCCTATGTGTGATAACCATGATGATGGTGAAACAGCAGCAATCATTTTATGCAATGTCTGTGGAAATTTATGTACAGACTGTGACCGATTCCTTCACCTTCATCGAAGAACCAAAACTCATCAAAGACAGGTGAAGATTTTTGTCTCTGGAGCATAAAATATGTTCAGTAAATTTTGAAATAAATGTGTGTCAAAGAGGCTTGGTGTTGTAGGGGGAGAAAGTGGACTTCGGAATCAAAGACCTTGGTTGAGTTCACAGCTGTCTCACTTACCATCTATAAATAGCAAGTTGTTTTATGTTTAGAAATACTTAATTTCTCCATTTATAAAAAAGGGACTGCTGTGAAGATTAAAGAGAAGATTGGAAATATTCAAAACTTCTTAGGGTACTTAAATGAAAGCCATTATTATTATTGAATAATTTTATACTCCCCCTTTCAGTGTGATAAATAAGCATATTTTTCCCTGTTCTTTAATGAAATAATAGGTCTTCAAAGAAGAAGAAGAAGCTATAAAGGTTGACCTTCATGAAGGTTGTGGTAGAACCAAATTGTTCTGGTTGATGGCACTAGCAGATTCTAAAACAATGAAGGCAATGGTGGAATTCCGAGAACACACAGGTAAAAGGTTTAAAGATTAAGCCACGCCTTTAAAACTCACAAAAAAGATTAAACCATGCTGACTGATTATAACTAAACTGTGAATAATTTTGAGTGATATTCTGATGTTTAATTATGACATCATTGTTCACTGTCTACGTTATTATATTTACTAAATATATAGTGTTCTATGGTGGAGAGAGCATTAGACCAAAAGTCAAAAAACCTGATATGCCACTAACTAGCTGTGTGGCCTCGAGCACGTCACTTAACCTCTCTGGAACTCATTGACTTCATTTATAAAGTGAGAGGGTCACAACTAATGGGGCTCCATAGATAAAATAGATTTCTACTGATAATTCCCTTCTAGTTCTGCTAGTTGTTGCCCCACAATAAAAATTGCTGTACTTGTTGATCACTAAGATCTCTATTTATTATAAAGTTGTATGATTTCATGATATTTTTAGAGATTTTTGTAGACCTAATGCTTCTGAAGGTTTTGTGAATGGTACTGTTTCCATTGATAGCAATAAAGTAATTAACAAAAAGGAATAAACATTAAACAAAAAGTAACTTATGTATGTTAAATGTATTTTTATCTCTAAAACATAGTTTTCATTTTGCTGTTTTTCTAAAGTAAATCTTGTATATTCCTAGTTCAAAGTTATGTTGAATCTTACAAATTCTCAGTTTTCAGCACATCTGCAGTCTGTCATTTGACTGACACAAACTTCCAATGTTGGAGTTAGGTGTAAATCTGAATCAATTGAATTCTAGCGTGACTTTTCATGCTGCAAAGGCATGACCTTCTTTTCTTATACCTGATTTCTTCCTCCTATAATCTGTCAGTGCTGTATATTACATTAATAAATGTTCTAATGTCAAACCATCCTTGTAGTCATGATATAAACTATCCTTTTTAAATAGATTGTTCTGTAAATATTGCTGAATTCAATAATTGATATTAATTATAGTTAGATTTTTATATCTGTGTTTAAAAATCAGCTTGGTCTGTAATTTTCAAACCTTCACATTCTTTTTCTTATTGCTCTGTTCTTGTTTTATGGATTCTGTTTCTTCTTTAAGTATTTCAAACATATTTAAATTCCTTTTCAAATTGCAGAGTTCCTGAGGTAGGAATTCTGTTTTTCAAGTTTCATACTCTGATGATAGGCTTTATACTATGCCTTATAATTTTGTTATATAAAGATACTTAAAGATTTCCCTAACTTCTGTGTAGTTTTATTTAATTTTTGGGTTTTTTTTTATGGTATTGTGCATTTGGAGTCAGGGGCTTGTCACATCTTCTCAGTCTGGTAACTTGACTAGAAGTCTAGTCTGTTTCTTTCACTGAAAAAAATATGTTAGTCAAGAATGTGTTTGGCTTCAGATAGGTCTTTAATTTCTTTTTTGTGTGTGTCATTATTTACTTTATAATTAGGACAACTTAGAAACCTTCCGTTCTAAAACTGTCAGGCTGATTTACCAAGGATAGCAACTGATATAAACCTAGTTTGCTTTTTAAAATTTAGTTCTGTTAAAATATGTGGAAAACATATCCATCAGAAGGATTTTTATTTTTCTGCTTGAACCTAGGCAAACCCACCACGAGTAGCTCAGAAGCATGTCGCTTCTGTGGTTCCAGGAGTGGAACAGAGTTATCTGCTGTTGGCAGTGTTTGTTCTGATGCAGATTGCCAGGTGAGTATATAGTGACACAGGCTATCCCATTGAGCAATGGTCCATGTTCCCCTGTGACACCTTTACTTCACATGGATAAGAGTTATAGCTCAGCATCACTTCAGCGTCCTAAATGAATGTATTACCTATGTGAAGCGTCAAATGCATTACCAAAGTTGGAGAATGGGTCAAATAAAGCTCTCAAGCCCAAACCACACTCTTTTTGTGTGTTTCTCAGTTACCATGATCATATGTATTTAATGTCTACTTTTGTATTAGAAACAGTTAAAAATTTATGAACTGTATTTCCTTTATCCCTTACACACATTATTCACTTATTTCCTTAAAATACATTTTCAACATCTAAAAGTTCTTTAGTCCTGAACATATATAAACATATTCTATGTTGTCCAAATGTTTTTGGTTTCTCAATTCATTTAATAAGAATGTGGATATGCTCAGAGAGTGAGAGGTACCTTTTTTAAAAAAAAAAAAAAAAAAAACAAAACACGTTTTGGTGATGCAGGGAGTGGTGACTGGGAAATTATACATTGGGGAGCTTTTTTTTTTTTTTTTTTTGGAGACAAGAGTTTGGCTCTGTCGCCCAGGCTGCAGTACAGTGGCGTGGATCTCGGCTCACTGCAACCTCCGCCTCCCGGGTTCAAGTGATTCTCCTGCCTCAGCCTCCTGAGTAGCTGGGATTACAGGCGCGCGCCACCACGCCTGGTTAATTTTTGTATTTTTAGTAGAGACAGGGTTTCACCATGTTGGTCAGGCTGGTCTCGAACTCCTGACCTCGTGATCTGCCCACCTCAGCCTCACAAAGTGCTGGGATTACAGGTGTAAGCCACGACTCCCAGCCAGGAACTTTTTGCTTCATATCTGTGCATGATAACAAAGATGAAATTATAATTCACTTATCAGCATTCCCTTTATAGAGAGTGGCATTTTTTAAAAATCGCATCAAAAAAACCAGACTTTGTTAAGAAACCTAATTTATATTCAAACAAAGATTAGAAATAACTTTACTTTGTTGTTACTTGGCCTGCATAGATACTTCCTGTGGGAAAATAATCTGTGGAAATTTATATAATAAGGAAAATTACCAGAATGTGTGCCTTTTTAAATACTTGTGTAACATTGTAATTCATCTTTAACAGGAATATGCCAAGATAGCCTGTAGTAAGACGCATCCTTGTGGCCATCCATGCGGGGGTGTTAAAAACGAAGAGCACTGTCTGCCCTGTCTACACGGCTGTGACAAAAGTGCCACAAGCCTGAAGCAAGATGCCGATGACATGTGTATGATATGTTTCACCGAAGCGCTCTCAGCAGCACCAGCCATTCAGGTTGCCTCAGCTTTTAAAGTATTGAATGTATCCAGACATTAACATGGGGAATATATTTGTCAAATAAACAGTTGATTGAGGCCAGGCGCGGTGGCTTACGCCTGTAATCTCAGCACTTTGGGAGGCCGAGGCGGGCAGATCACAAGGTCAGGAGATCGAGATGATCCTGGCTAACACAGTCAAACCCCGTCTCTACTAAAAATACAAAAAAAAAAAAAAAAACTAGCTGGGCGTGGTGGCGGGCGCCTGTAGTCCCAGCTACTCGAGAGGCTGAAGCAGGAGAATGGCATGAACCTGGGAGATGGAGCTTGCAGTGAGCCGAGATCATGCCACTGCACTCCAGCCGGGGCAACACAACCAGACTCAGTCTCAAAAAAAAAAAAAAAAAGTTGATTGAAATTTTTTTTTTTATATCGCTAGGCAGAAGTGTTCTTTTAATCTGTGCATCTACCAGGCTAATGAGGAGTAAATTCTGCCTCTTTATGCTGTGCTTCCTATGTTGCATGCTCAGCATTAGTTTGTGAATTTGTGTGAGCCTCTATAATCAACAGAATGTATAAAATGTTCAGGGGGGATTATTAGATTATCCCCCAATAGCTAAGGCTCTTCTTAATTTCCAAAATCCAGAATGGTATTTTTACAACATTATATAATTGATCTATACATAATGATAAATACTTTTATACATATATAAGTTACTGTGCACTCAATAAGTTTTTTTAACTTTTACCCGTTGCTTATATTTTCAGTTCTCGTGATTCCAAGATAATAATAGTCTCCAAAACAAAATCATAAATCAGTAATTTCTTCTTCTTTCTGTGAGATACAAAATTGAATAATTTTACGTTTTTTCCTAACTTGGCTTACTTTATGTAGGTGGCATTAATATATGAATGGTAAAAAAGTAGGAGAAGCCGAAGGCCTAGTTAGTAGTGTCCCAATTTACTATAATGAAATTTAGTAAATAATAATGTCCCAATTTCAGTGTCCCATTGAATTTTCATTATAGCAAATTTCTTGATTTTTCTCTTACCTTCTTTAAGTAGTGCCTTGCATTAAATAATCTCCCAGTCACTCAACTGTTTATCATTATTATATTTGCTTATGTCCTTTTCTTTTCTTTATTTAAGCTGGATTGTAGTCACGTATTCCACTTACAGTGCTGTCGGCGAGTTTTAGAAAATCGATGGCTTGGCCCAAGGATAACATTTGGATTTATATCTTGTCCCATTTGTAAGGTATGGAAAGAAACTGAAATCGTGTACTTTCTTTTTCTTTTGTTCTTTCTTTTCACCTTTCAAAATAAACATATGTCAGCATTTCTTGGTTTCCTCTCCAGTTTACGTTTTATACACCAGTCACTAGCAATTTCTTCCATTCTCATTCATGTGGAATGAGAGAGATAGAAACAGAGAGAGAATATAATCTCTCTGTTACAATGCATCTCAAAACAGTAATTGTCCATTTAAAACTGATTACACTCTGTTAAACATATGACATGAAAAAGTTCATTTAAACATCCTGATGCATTAAGGGGCATGCATCTCTACTCTCAGACCACCAGAGAGGTCAGTTGACATAACATGACAACGACTACTAAAAAGAATGATCCTCTGGTGTTTGTAAAAACTGATACCTGCCATTAAAGAGTGAAATTGGAACCCTCAGTACCACTAGAACAGATTCTTTTAGAGCTTAGTTAAAACAAGGAGAAAGTTCTTGGCATTTTGACACGTTTCTACAAAGGTAGTCAGCAAGTAGGAAGTTGTTTTGGCAAGCTAATAATGATTAACAAAAAGCTCTTTTTAAAGAGTGTGGCAGCATTTTCCCTATTAATTCATCTTTCCTTTTTGTTCTATTAAGCTGTTCCTATTTTCTTATCTTCGTATTTGCAAACTAATATGAAGAGTATAATATGGAAAGACTTAGTACAATCATTGTCTAGATAGACAGGAATAATCAAAAAGATTGTAGTATTTTGCTCTCCCCTCTCATATGTTGCCGCAAATATTAATAGATACATGAAGGTTTTATAGCAAATACTACCTGTTCACTTCTGTCACCTGGCATTCTGCCTTCCCCTCAAGGAAGCATTACACACACGCACACACACACACACACACACACACACACACACACAGACAGCGTGTCTTATTTGTGGCAGCAAGGTAACTTTATTTCCACCATAGCTAGGGCAACAGGAGATATATTTCAGACTCAGGAAATATAAAGCTAATAAAATGGAATTTTCATTCTCTGTGTCCCGTTTGCCCCATTTTCCCTGCTCTTGGGAAAATATGGGCTTCTAAAGACTTTACAGGGTGTTTTTCAAATGACATTTTATTTAGAATATGTGTGCTCTGTGGTTATCTTCTAGCACAATGCTTGGCACTTAGGTGCATAGTAAGTATGTGTTGAGTTGATTGATAAATGATTCTTCTAAAGAATGTTCATTTTTTATTGCAGAACAAAATTAATCACATAGTACTAAAAGACCTACTTGATCCAATAAAAGAACTCTATGAGGATGTCAGAAGAAAAGCCTTAATGAGATTGGAATATGAAGGTCTGCATAAGAGTGAAGCTATCACAACTCCTGGTGTGAGGTTTTATAATGACCCAGCTGGCTATGCAATGAATCGATATGCATATTATGTCTGCTACAAATGCAGAAAGGTATGCTATAAATTATACTGAGAAGTTTTAAAAACTAGAGCTTACCTATATGATTAAGAATTCAAATTGTGCAGTGATATCTAATTATTCCATCTTAAGCCTGAAGTTAAAAAGATAGCTTGGTACAATGTTTCCCAATGTTTCCAGTAAAACTAGTTTACTTAACTTGTTTGGGGATTCTTTATTTAACCTGAACAAACTTTTGGAGACATGCAGTATTTCTGTATACAAGCCACTTCCCATCAGTAATAACCTGTTTGCCCAGGGCAATTCCTTCTCTAATAAACTTCTCTCACTTGACTCTGCTAACCATTCCTTCCTTAAAACTCTTAATTCCTTGGCTTCCAGGACAGCACTGTCTTTTTCTGTCCTCCTTCCTTCCTGGTCAATTATCTTTAACTACTTCTTTTTTTTTTTTTTAACCTACCCCTTACATATTTGTTTTCCCAGAGCTCTGTTCTTGGCTACTTAATAAATACTTCTTACCTTGAGTGACCTCTTTTACATCTATACCTTCACCTACCACGTATACCTTTATGACCTTCCAAAATTGTTGAGATTTAGTTACAAATATCCAACTGTGTACCAGACATTTGAATCTTTCACACATACTTCAGAGTTCACATGTCAGGTATTATATTCATCAGTCTTGGCCGGGCACAGTGGCTTACACGTGTAATCCCAGCACTTTGGGAGGCCAAGGTAGGCGGATTTCTTGAGCTCAGGAGTTTGAGACCACCCAGGGCAAGATGGCAAAACCCCATCTCTACAAAAACTACAAAATTTAGACAGGTAGGTTGGCATGTACCTGCAGTCTCAGCTACTTGGGGGACTGAAGCAGGGGAATCTCTTGAGTCCAGGGGGTTGAGGCTGCAATGAGCTGTGTTCATGCCACTGCAGTTCAGCCTGGGTGACATAGTGAGACCCTGTCTCAAAAAAAAAAAAAAAATGACTTTACCAGTCTCTGATCTTTATTGACAAAATCCTATCAATTCTGTCTCCAGATCTCTCTTGAGTCCTTTTTTCCTTCCATTACATCTCCAGCAAACCTAATCATTTTCCTTGATAATTACAGTAGCCTTCTTCCTGAGCTTGGGTGTAGAACCTGTAATTCCTCCATTGCATCCCTTACACTGCTGCTAATTAATACTTCTAGATCTGAAATCTAATTGTATCATTTTTCTACTATAATACCGTAGCCCAGTCTCCCTCTCCAGTCTCATCTCCGAAGATGCTATCATTTGCTCTACATTTGCTACAACATATCAAATAACTTGCATTTCCCAGACTCAGCCCTGTCTGCCCACCCACTGACACCCCCTGCCATTGCACAGTCCGTTGCTGTTCAAAGGATGCTCTTCCCTACCTCCACCTGCAAATTTTACTCTGACCTGGCACCCCCAGCCCCATACACACATGCTGTCATGCAGAGCCTAATCTGTCTTGTCATACCTCAGCCTTCAGCTCAGGTTTCACCTCCTCTGTAACATGCCTCCATCTCACTTCCATCAACACCACCACATGATTTTGGTATCTTGCAGGCGTCTAGCATAGTACCGCCTATTCTGCATTGTGACTACTGGACCACTTATCTCTCTGCCCCACTTGATAAGTTCCTTGAGTAGCATAGTACTGCCTATTCTGCATCATGACTACTGGACCACTTATCACTCTGCACCACTTGATAAGTTCCTTGAGGACACAGACTATGTTTTTTCATTTTTCCATCTCTAGTACTTGGCACTTATTAGATACAGAGTTAAGTGGAGAGTGAATAAATGAGTGAACGAATGACTACATGAGAAAGATGCATAGTCCCCCAGTGTAGCAAAAAGAAAATACAGGATGAATGGATGTCTGAGTAGCGAGATGATGGCTAGAAAGGCAGATAGATACGTGCACACCCAATAGTGTACATTTATGAAACTTGTATTGTTACAAATAACAAAATAGTATTTCTGTGTGTTTCATGTACTAAACATTATAAATGAATATTGTGCTATTTCAGAGTAGCGATCAAATGTTTAGGAAGCCAAGCAGAGGATACAGAAAAGTGAAACAGCTGGAGTAAGCAGTCCCCAGGACAAACCAAAATACTTCCAGGGTTAGGTTTAGCTGGTGAACGACCGTTTATAACCTCTGCATCAGTGGATCCTGTCTTTGAACCTGTTTTTCTAGTATAAGTAATAGATTTATATTGACTCAGTTTGTTTATTCCCAATCCGGACATAGCTTTTTGACTACGAGACATGATGTGCATGCAAATTGTCCCAGTTCCTTGGTGTCACTTATTCTCTGCCCAGGGCAAAATACAGATAAATCACCCATCATGATATTTTTATTTATTCATGATAATTTTATTTATTCAAATTCTATTCAATTGTCTGTATTGGAAATTGTTGAGTTCCTGCCTATTGCATAACTTTATAACTATGAGCAGTATTGTGAATAGAATTACCAAATTTGCCTTTTTTTTTTTTGAGATGGGGTCTCACGTTTTACCCAGGCTGGAGTGCAGTGGCATGATCTCAACTCACTGCAGCCTCCACCTCCTGGGCTCAAACAAGCCTTCCACCTGCGCCTCCTGAGTAGCTGGGACCACAGGTCCACACCACCACACCTGGCTAATTTGTTTGCTTGTTTGTATTTTTGATAGAGATGGGTTTTGCCATGTTGCCCGGGCTGGTCTTGAACTCCTGACCTCAAGGAATCTGCCTGCCTCACCCTCCCAAAGTGCTGGGATTACAGGTGTGAGCCACCATGCCCAGCCTGCCTTTCCTTCTTAAAAAATGTGTGATCAGAAGATGCTTAAAAGTACTTTTTTCTTTCCCATTAGCCTTGGAATTACGATTCTATACTAATTACTTTTGCAGTATTATAAATTGAGAATTGCTAAGCATATTTATTAAAATAGTAGAAGGGAATATATATTTTAACATTTCAAAATGAGAAAAGTTTCTCAAACTTGACCCTGAAAAAAGCATACCTTTTACTACTTAACATTCTGTTGATATTTATTTGGAATATTATGCTTTTTTGTCATTTTGTTTTAATAGGACAATGTATCTCCCTACTTTAAACGTGAATCCATTTGAGAATCGAAATAGCTTTAGGCCAGGCATGGTGGCTCATGCCAATAATCCCAGCATTTTGGGAGGCCAAGGCAGGAGGATCACCTGAGCCCAGGAATTTGAGACCAGCCTGGGCAGCGTAGGGAGACCCTGTCTCTACAGATAATTAAACAATTAGCCAGGCATGGTGGTGTGCACCTATGATCCTAGCTACTCAGGAGGTTGAGTTGGGCGGATCGCCTGAGCCCGAGAGGTTGAGGCTATAGGGAGCCATGATTGTGCCACTGTGCTCCAGCCTGGGCAACAGAGTGAGACCCCGTCTCAAAGAAACAGAGAGAGAGGAGGAAGAGGAGAAGAGAAGGGGAGGAAGGGAAGGAGGGAAGTAAGGAAGGGAAGGAAGGAGGGGAAGAAAGAAAAAGAAGAAATAGTTTTATTTTTTACCCTGATCCACCCTACATACAGTCAGCAATACGGGCATGCACTTGGCATTTCAAGGGATGCTCTAGTAGATATTAGTATTTTCTAAAACCCCTTGCTCTGACTTTCACTATGCCCATACTGTATCTCCCATGCCAGAGTTTTATTTTTTCCTGCTGTAATCTAGATGTGTTTTCTCCACAGGCATATTTTGGTGGTGAAGCTCGCTGTGATGCTGAGGCTGGACAGGGAGATGATTATGATCCCAGAGAGCTCATTTGTGGTGCCTGTTCTGATGTTTCCAGGGCTCAGGTAGGCAAGACATTGTATTAGAAACAACAGTTTAGAAATGTTAAATAATATTTTTTTAAAACAATAATATGGTGGGAATATAAATCAGGCTTTTCTCCTCGGTATTTTCTGATATTTGTTCAGTGTTGTATAATTTTTCACATTATTTCATATATATTATTTCCTTTGGGTAATTATTTTATAATTTTGTCTTCCATGAAATGATCACCATAGTTAAAACAATGTAATAAATTTACTTATTTTCTTAGTTTCTTAAACCTGCAGTGAAACTTTTAGGTTTTCCCCTCTTCAGTGAAATATTCCCAGCATATCTGTGAGATTATGAGAGAGGTTAATTTCATTAATTTTCAGTTTGACAGGCCATAAAGCATTCATAAAGAAATTAAGTAGCTTGCTTATTAAATCAGATAGATTATGATGGAAATGGGATTAGAACTTGGATCTTTGTCCAGACCTTTGGGCAGAGCCACATATTTATTTGTTAGTTTTCAAACATGTGTATCATCAGTTTTTCAATCAATCTTTAGAGTTATGTATGCCCTCAAAATATGAATTAAGGAGCTATCTATGTATATGCCTATCTTAAGTGTGATTGAAATAGTCTCACTATGATCTTGTGTCTGTCTTTTCTCTTTTGCTATAGATGTGTCCCAAACATGGCACAGACTTTTTGGAATATAAATGTCGCTACTGCTGTTCAGTGGCTGTCTTTTTCTGTTTTGGAACAACACATTTTTGTAATGCTTGTCATGATGATTTTCAAAGAATGACTAGCATTCCTAAGGAAGAACTACCACACTGTCCTGCAGGTATGCTTTCAATATTTTAAAATCACGATTATGATCTATATACTGTAGTTTTATGTAAACATTAATATGAACGCTCTTTGTTTCAAGTGACAGAAACTCAATTCAAACTAGCCTAAAGAAGCAGGAGGAATTCCTTGATCCTTGTAAGCATATGACTTTCTGGGTGAAGTAGGAAGCAAGCTGATCATCGTGAGTGAGGAGTTAGCTCTGACGGAGCAGATCTCTTGGGGAGTGAGAATGCAGTCTACTAAGGATTGGTGAAAAGATGGCTGTTCCACACTAAAAAGTCATATGAAGTTCAATATTACAGAACCATTTAAAAGGATTCAGTGGTTTTTTTTTTTTTAATGAAGCCTGGAACCATTGCCATAGAATGAACAAATGATTTAATCTAGAATGGCTGGGAATCAGCAGTGTAGTGAGCATCAGAAAGTCAAGGGAATTAAAGAAACCACTCAGAATACAGGAAAAATGATTGTCTATGAAAAGCAGGCTGAGGGGAAAGAAGTACGAAACCAAAAAGAAGCTAAAAGTACTGGAAGAGGACAGGAAGCTGCTGGAACAGTGAAGTGGAATACCAGGCTTCACGGAAGTGAGAGAAGTGGAAGGAGAGGTCCATGCGACCATAGGAGAGAATTTTACATATGATGTATCTGAAACTAGTGAAAATACATGCACAAGTACATACAACACAATATACCATGTTGTCAAAGCTGGAAAACACATACTGCCATCTGTTGCTTATCAGAGTGCAAGTGACAGACCTCTCTGGAAAACAGCCTGATAGTGCCTCTCAGAATTACCAGTGTATGAACCCTTCAGCACTCCCTCTTCAGGGATATAGCTACAAATGTGAGGACAATAAAAAAGGGCAAATGAACAAGGTTATTAACTACAGCATTGCTGTGATCATAAAAATGTATAAACAATGCTAGTATCCAGTAGGGTAGTAGCTAATATTATGCATCAGTAAAAAAAAAAAAAAAAAAAAAAAGGCGTTTCTGTGTGCTGATTTGGAAAGATATTTAGGAGATAGTATCAGATGAAAAAAGCAAATTAGACCGGGTGGGGTGGCTGACACCTGTAATCCCAGCACTATGGGAGGGCAGGGTAGGTGGATCACTTGAGGTCAGAAGTACAAGACCAGCCTGGCCAACATGGTGAAACCCCATCTCTACTAAAAATACAAAAATTAGCCAGGCATGTTGGCGGGCACCTGTAATCCAAGCTACTTGTGAGGCTGAGGCCGGAGAATCACTTGAGCCTGAGAGGTGGAGGTTGCAGTGAGCCAAGATTGCGCCACTGCACTCCAGCCTGGGCGACAGAGCTGTTTCAAAAAAAAAAAAAGCACATTGCAGAACAGGGTATGTAGTATGCTGCCTTTTGTAAGAGGGAAAATTAGACTATCTAGTCATATTTACATAGAGAAACCCCTGGAAAGATACTCAAGAAACTAATACTATTGATTAACTATTGGGAAAAACAAGAAAAAGATGAGGGTACCGGGGAAGTGGCTTCCAATCGTATCATTTTTAACAGTTTGATTTTAAACCATGTGAAACATATACTATCCATTTCAAAATAAAGATAAGTAGGGTTTTTTCAAGTATGACTACTTTTTACCATTTGCTCATGTCAAAAATTGTTTTACTGTTTCTCCTCAAATACTGTTTTTTTAAATAGAAGTAGCAGGCTTTGAAGGAAGCAAGGTCAGAATGATGTGAAGCCAAGGTTATGTAGGATGATAGACAGAATAGAGATGTGAGCCATGCATGGAGGGAGGGGATGATGTGTTGGAGATCAGCAAGTGAAGGGAGTGTGGAAAGGGCAGTATTCTAGATGACTCTAGATGACTTTAGCTTGGAGGAAGGGCAATTACTGAATGAAAGTTGTAGGTTGTGGTCTGGAAATAGGAACCAAGAGAAAAATCAGTCACACATTGTAACCATATGACTGGAGGAGCTTGGGAGATAACCAGCCTCCAGTTGAGAAAGATTTAAGGCAAGCAGTGTCTTCAGGGGAAATCTAGATTTTACTTAAAGTTTCCTCTGCCTTAAGAAACAGAAACAAGTATGCTAAAAATAAGGAAGTTAACAATGAAACAAGTTCAGAGAACTCAGTGGTGGGTAGTACCTGAGAGAGGAGGGTCAGGCTTCCCCTCATACAGTCACAGGATCAGGGCAGCCAACACAAAGGAATCACAGGAGGGAGGCAGGGGAGGAGCCAGAGTCGGCAGAAGGAAGGAATGACCTCGGTCCTGGGCATTTTCACACATACTTTCTCAATTTTTACAACCTACGAGGAGATGGTATTATCCCTATGTTATCAAATGGAAGACTGAGGGCTAGGGAGGTTAATGAACTGGCCTAAGAAGTACACTGAGATTGAGGTATACTCTCCCAGCCTCACACATCCCTCGAACTCATCCATTCATTTAGAGAACTGGAATAGAATAAAGGAGATCCCACAGGGATATGGGTAGGGAAGATGGCCATATACAGTTTACTTAGAAAGACAGAAGAAGCAATTCTCTAACCACTCTCAACCCTGTTAATTCCAATATTTTTAGATAATCAGTCTTCATCCGTTCAAGCCGCTATAACAAAATACTGTAAACTCGGTAGCTTATGAACAGTGGAAATTTATTCTCACAGTTCTGGAGACCAGGAAGTCTAAGATCTAGGAACCAGCAGATGAGGTGTCTGGTGAGGGCCCACTTTCAGCCTCATAGGTGGTGCTTTCTTGCTGTTGTGGAAGGGCAGGGGGCCTCTCCTGGGTCTCATTTATAGAAGAGCACTAATCCTATTCATGGGTTCCACCCCATGACCTCATCACCTCCCACAGCTCTACCTCCTAACACCATAACATTGGTGTTACTGTTGTAGTCTCAGCAGTGCACCAAGATATAATAGTCTCTCATTGTCTGAGATAATGCCCGGAGTTCTTTTTCCTATCTCCAAGATGATTAAGGAGCACAGACAGGAAGATGAGGTTAGAGCAAAAGTTTAACAAGCAAAAGAAGAAAGCTCTCTGCCAGCAGAGAAGGGGACCCAAACGGGGTGCTCCCTATGAGGCTGGGACCCAGGGTTTTTATGGACTGGAAAGGGGAAGGAATGGGCTTAGTCTCCCTGCTGTCTTGGAGAGAGCCTGACTCAGCTGGGCCCGGGACCTTGGCCCAGGAACCCACTGGAGCCCACTGTGCCTATGCCCACAAAAGGAGAGAGCCCCCTGATTATATGAAGGACAAAGGCATTTCTTTTTTTTCTTTTTGAGGTGGAGTCTCGCTCTGTCGCCCAGGCTGGAGTGCAGTGGCGCAATCTCGGCTCACGGCAAGCTCCGCCTCCCGGGTTCACGCCATTCTCCTGCCTCAACCTCCCGAGTAGCTGGGACTACAGGCGCCCGCCACCACGCCTGGCTAATTTTTTGTACTTGTAGTAGAAACGGAGTTTCACCGTGTTAGCTAAGTTGGTCTCGATTTCCTGACCTCGTAATCTGCCCGCCTCAGCCTCCCAAAGTACTGGGATTACAGGCGTGAGCCACCGCGCCCGACCGAACAAAGGCATTTCTATCCCAGGTCTTGTCCTTTATCTGATGGAAGGTTTTTCTATATGTGCAGCCGTGGGCATGTCTTTAGGCACAATGCCCTGTGCTAGTTCCCTCATCGGTGCCTGCAGCTTGACTTTTTTTCCCCAGGCTGCTTTTTATGTTATATGGGGATGAGGCACTGACCTGTGGACCTGGGGCTCTCTGGGGACCCTTCCCTTGCTATCTACCTAAGGCAAACTAACTCCTTTCATTAACACGTCAGTATATAAATTTGGAGGGGCACAAACACATCGAGACCATAGCATAATCCCTTTATCCATTTCTTTCTAAAATTTTTATTGACTACCTTCTCGTGCCAGGATACTTAATCTTCACAGCACCCCATGAGTTAGGTATTGCTGTGCCTGTTTTAAAGATGAGGAATCTAAGAATCAGAAAAATTAATTTTACTTCAGTTTCATATCTACAAAATGAGGATAATAGTTTCTGCCTCCTATGACTGTTAAGCAGTTAAGTAGTTGATATACTAGAACAGTGCCTCAGTAGTAAGCACTCAAATGTTTGCAGGTGTGTTCTCACTATTTTTATTTCTCACCATCATGTTGGATTATGAACACCTCGAGGATGGGAGCCATGCACTCTTCATCTTTAATCCCAAGTACCTGACAATGCCATTCATACATTAGGCATGCAGTAAATATTTGTGGAGTAAATGACTCATTTTTTTCCTTGAAAAAACCCAAGGGCTGCAGTTTGTGTCTCCAGCATTGATATGTTGTGTATCTGAACTAGATCTGCCATTGAGTGTCCCCATCTTGCTCACTCTCCCCCACCCACTGGTGGGGTGGACACCAATCTGCAGTGTGATTTGAAGCAGGAGCTACTGAACTTTCTAACAGGAATAGTTAACGTTCTAGCAAACCTCTGGCATCCTCCCGTGCTGACCCATCCTGGGTCTGTGCCTGCATTTGTCTGAGGTGGCACTCATTGCTACTCTCATGCCTGTTAGCTCTAACCTGAAGTTGACTTCTCTGTCTGAGATTAGCTGTCTTCAGTTTGACACTTACTCTCATGTCTTGGTCTTACTCTTATATGGAACTTACTTTTTATTCCTCTAGATCAGGCCTCAGTTTGTGGTTGTTCAGTAATAGTAGTAATAGCCAACATTTATTGAGTATTTATACTGTGCAGGCTAAGAGCTTTATAAATGCTAGCCTTTTGTCCATCGTGGTTTCCTTCTCTTATGTCAGAGATGTTTTTAACCCAGAAAAGGTAAAGTAAATGAGATGTCATTCCTCATTGATCAGTGTAAGCTCATTCCATCCAATCGCGTGATATTTTTCTCTCAAGCACAATCAGAATTTACATTTATTATTTTGAAAACTAGCTGTAGAAAACTAATGCACAGTTCCTATTCCTTCATCTACTATTAAATAGGGACTCTGCTTTCAAGTATAATAAGCCTAGCGTGTTCTCCTGACAAAGTAAGCCTCCTCGTTTCTAAAGAAACTAAAAATCTTTTTGAAATGATATGAAACCCATGACGTGAAGCACATTAATATAATAATTATCTTTTTTAAAATACTGTTTTGGGTACATTTTTATAGGCCTACTTTGATTATTACCAACAAATTCATATCTTCCCCAAAGTGTTTTTTCCACTTTGTATTTTATAATATTGTTCATATTTTTAAGCTGATCAATTTTCATTTTCCTGCTAATATCCTTCAGCTACTTTTAAAAATTACAGGAATCATTGGCCTTCCCATTTTACCAGTGTATGCTTTTTTGTCAGTGAAGATAAAAGGGAAAACACAGCTTCTTTAAACTTAAATTTGTTTTTACTTATAGAATATTCTACACAAAAATCTCCCTGTTTTCTATTCAGAAAAATAATGTTCTGCCAGACTAAATTGAGGGGTTTTGTGACCTTTTTTGTTCATTGCTCTTTGTTTTAAAATGATATATCTAATGCATTTATTAATAGAAAAAAATCTGTAGCTCAAAGTGATCCTCTCTAGGCAGGATATAGTAAGAGATCCCGTCACTTCTTCCATTATAAATATCTCTGTTATGTTGAATTTTTTGTAGTGAATATTTTTTACTTTTGTGATCAGAAGAAAAATTTCTAATTGTTATATTTGTATAACCATAGTGATGTTACTTCTTTGAATAACCTATCAGTGATTTATATGTCTATAAAATTTATAAGTGTGTATTCTTAAAACATTATTTTCCTTTGCCTCCTTCAAATTTATACAGGTCCCAAAGGCAAGCAGTTAGAAGGAACTGAATGTCCACTCCATGTTGTTCATCCACCCACTGGGGAAGAGTTTGCTCTGGGATGTGGAGTGTGCAGAAATGCCCACACTTTTTAGAACACTCAGATCCTTTGTCTACAGAGAGAAAAGTTGCCTTCATCCCCCAAGAGGATGCGGTAAAGTTTAAACTCTGCTCAGGATAAGGACGGGACCATTTTTACATCCATGAAAATGAACCATTCACAGTGCAAGAAGGATGCCAAATACCATGTACATAATTCTTGCTATGGAAAGTTTCCCCATTATTTTGGTTTATTTTCTTTTGAACAAATGACATCAAACTTGTGAGGTGTTTGCATGTGGCCATTACCGTCATTGGCCTGTGAAGCATTGGACATTTATAGATAATTGATATAAAAGAATTGCCATGCCCATGGGCTAAGAACGATGCTGGCTTTCAAGCAAAAAAGAAAAATAATCATTGTTTATTGTATACTGCCTTTTTGTAATCCTGTACAATTGCATCACGGGTGGGGATAAAAAGAGGAATATTCTGGTTTATTTCCTAGACTGTTATTTAAAAAAAAAAAAATTGTGTTAGGACAGCATATAAATGTAATAAGTATCACACTGTATATAAAGATATCAATGTTTGTCCTGTATAAGAATTACTAAATTACAAATGCAATTTCATTTAAACTTCTAGGTTAAGTTTGAGCCTGAAATTTTAATGAAGTGCAATACTGAGTGTGCCTCATTATCTTGCAGCTGTAAACATATTGGAATGTACATGTCAATAAAGCCACTGTACATTTTTATACAGTGATAAAGTCTACCACTGTGGGAGGTGTTGTTTGAGAAACAAAATTTAAACACCTTTAAGGTCTAAAAGTCTAGTTTTCTTCAGAAAGAAATTTACTAACACAACACAATCAAAAATTTCACAACTGTTAGGAAAAATAAGAATAGTAATGAAGTGCAATGTTGGAATCTTGAACCCTAAGCAGATGATCATATATATATTCATAGGTAGATGTATTCATACCAAAGACAGAAAAAAAACATTTAGGAAATTAATCAACTTCTATTTTAACTAGCAGCATTTTTAACTTTTATTTATTTATTTATGAGACAGGGGCTTACACTGTCTCCCAGACTGGAGTACAGTGGCGTGATCTCAGCTCACTGCAGCCCCCACCTGGGCTCAAGCGATCCTCCAGCTTCAGCCCCCTGAGTAGCTGGGACTACAGGCATGCACCAGCACCATGCCCAGCTAATTTTGTATTTTTTGTAGCGATGGGGTTTCGCCACGTTGCTGTGGCTGGTCTCAAACTCCTAGGATCAAGCAATCCCCACTGTTTCAGCCTCCCAAAGTGCTAGGATTACAGGCGTGAGCCACTGCACCCAGCCCTTTTTGAACTGTATATGAAGTAATAAAATCAATAATTTTTATTCATTTTCTATAGACAACGGTGTGTTTAAGTACATCTTTTTGACACTTGAGTCACGAAATTGCCAAATTATTGATTGTTGACTCATCATACATCAGATTAGCAAAAGTTTTTGTTGTTGTTGTTATTGTTTTTGAGACAGTCTCACTCTGCCGCCCACGCTGGAGTGCAGCGGCACCATCTCGGCTCACTGCAACCTCCGCCTCCCAGGTTCAAGCGATTCTCCTGCCTCAGCCTCCCCAATAGCTGGGACTACAGGCGTGCGCCACCTCACCCAGCTAATTTTTGTATTTTTAGTAGGGATGGTATTTCACCAGGCTGGTCTTGAACTCCGACCTCAGGTGATCCGCTCGCCTCGGCCTCCCAAAGTTCTGGTATTACAGGCGTGAGCCACCACACCTGGCCAAGACTAGCAAAAGTTTTAATCACATTTTGTTCTAAATTCCAACTGTGGGAAATATAGAACTTAATTTGTCAATATAGAAATTACTGACAAATTTAATGACATTTGTGTTAAGCATTTATGAGAAATTTAAATCAGTCTTTGCCTTGAAGGAACTTAAAATATAAAACAAAGATCAGATCTAAGCACAGGTAACTATTTTATAGAATGTTCTAGTAAGTTTCATAAAAATATCCAAGCCAAATTCTTCAGGATTTAGGAAAAATCATTATTGCTTTGTTGTTATTGAGAGTGTAACTAAGAGGCCATTTAAGCTGCATTTTGAAGAAAAAGTAGCATTTCAAGGAGCAGAGATGTGGAGAAAGGCATGAGAAATACCTAAGTAGGAAAATCTAGAATATGATCGAAGAACAGTAAGTATGAGTGTTCAGACTTAGGATTGACTGCAGATGTTTCCAGAAAACACAAAGCAGGTAGACTAAAGCTGTTCCTAGGTGCACCCCCAAGAAAACTGGAGGGGAGAATGCAGTGAGGCCACTGTCAGTATATTTGACTTAAACTTACAGGCCACAGGAATGGAACTAACCTTCAGAATGCCACACAGATAAGAGACTTTGTGGACGCTTAACAACTGTGAAGAGTACCATCTTGTATCAGTTAACTTTGCTGGCAAACCAGTCAGCTCAGTTGGTAAATTGTAGAGGAAAAGAAACAAACTATTGAGATAGCTTAGCTAAAAAAGCCATCTCAAGTTATGAAACGGATAAAAGCAACAAAGCCCTGTAGTGTATACTCACAATGACTTTAACTTATCTTCATTTATGAGGAAGCCACTTTTAGTCAGGATCTCTAGCACCTTAAAACCGGAGAACATAAACATCTTAGGAATAAATTATGACAAAGCACAGGAAGGGGTGGCTTTGGCAGGCATTTTTAGCTCAAGCATCCTACACACAAGGACCATCCTTCAAACACTGCGTGTTTCTGTCTCCTGCAGAAAACAGAATCACAATGGTAGATGTCAGTGAATCTTTCTGGAAAGAAATTGTTTTTCTGTTCTATTTTCAAGCCTAGGAAAAGACATTTTCCTTAGTATTATGGCTAGATTGTTTAGGCCTAAAATCTCCCTATTCTATCAATAAGCTTATTTGGTTTTGTTTTTGGTTTTTTGAGGTTTTTTTGTTTGTTCGTTTGTTTGTTTGTTTTGAGACGGGGTCTCTCTCTGTCACCCCAGCTGGAGTGCAGTGGCGTTATCTCGGCTCACTGCAACCTCCGCCTTTTGGGCTTAAGTGATCCTCCCACCCCAGCCCCAAGTAGCTGGGAGTACAGGCACGAGCCACCATGCCTGGCTAATTTTTGTAATTGAAACAGGGTTTCACCATGTTGGCCAGGCTGGTCTCAAACTCCTGAGCTGAAGCGATCTACCTGCCTCAGCCTCCCAAAGTGCTGAGGTTACAGGTGTGAGCCACTGCACCCAGTCTCAACAAGTTTATTTGATAAAATAAATGCAATACTTCCTTTATTCACTTCTCATTCAGAATGTTTAGTAATTTGTATTGTTTTTCAGATTTTCAGCCCATTATATCTCCCTGCCCACTGTGTCACCATATTCTACCTATACATCATCACGTGTTTCTGCTATTGGCTGTATGATGGAACACTGCGGCTCATTTTCCTGAAAGCTGCCGATAGTGCATAGACTGCTGGGATGGAAACCAGCAGCTTTGAATTCAAGCCTTGGCTCTGCCTTGTTTTTGCCTGGGTGGCCTTGAGTCAGCCCATACCTTTTAAAATCTCAATTTATTAGAAATTATGCCAAATCTAAATCAAATGAGAAAGTATATACAAAAGTGCTTTATCCCACAATGAACTATTCAAGAGAGAGCACAGGCGAGGACATTTATTCAATACCTCCTAAAGGGCAGGCACTGAATTTAGGCATTTTATTTAATCCTCCCAGCAACTCTGAGAGTAAAACATTATTAATCCCATTTTGGCTGTTTAAAGAAATTATTTGCACTAGATTCCAGCTGTAGCTTAGCTTCAGAAAAAAATCCTGAGATGTGAATTCACAGCTTTCTAGATTTAAAGACCAAGCTCTATCACATCATGCAGTTATTGTTACATTACTGCTAGTTCTATGAAAAGAAATACTAATTTATGAAATACAGGTTGAGAATCTCTTACCCAAAATGCTTGGGAAGTGTTTCTGATTTGGGGTTTTTTCAGGTTTGGGAACATTTGCATTACCAGTTGAGCATACCGAATCTGTGCTCCAGTGAGCATTTTATTTGGGTGTCATGTGTGACGGTACTCAAAGTTTTAAATTTCAGGTTTTCGAATTTGGGATGCTCAACCTGTAGTAACAGGACATTTGTTGTCTGGCCAAGGCTGCACAGGGGACAAGACAGCATGTGCCTCCAGGAGTGTTCAGTGTCGTCGGGAGGTACCACCACCCAGATGTCCCTTCAGAGGAGGCCCCACCTCAAGGAGTCCAGTTAGCTGACAGCCTCCAGCTTTAATCACCCCCACATATGACCCAATGCCACACTCCTCCAGGGCAGCCCCAGCCTGTGATAGAGTTCAGCTGGGGTTCTCGGGCCTGGCCATTTCTGCGCAAGCGGCACTCCTGCGTGGGCAGTCTCGCATCAGAACTCAGGCTGACTGAGACTGCCTTAGAGCTGCCCTGCAGTCGGAGGCTTTTCCTCCCCAATCTTTCCTTCTCTTCTTTCCTAGATGCCAGACCTGCATCACAGTCTAACGGCTCTCCCTGCCCACTCCTGCTCCCTCACCACTTCATCTTTCATAGGCATTACCCCCAACAGATTTTCTGCACTTCTCACTTAATCTTGGCATCTGCTTCCTAGAGGACCTGCCTGACACAGGAGGGTAATACATTTTAAATGACTGACTTATCGCCTCATTTCTCAAATGTCTTAGGGTGGCTTAGAAAAAAATAACAAGACTATAAAAAAATATATACTGGAGGGAGTTACAGTGAAGAAAAATTATGAAAGAAAAAGTCAAATGGGAAAAGGCATTCCAGGGAGAGATGATGGTGAGAACTGAGGCATTAACGTGTTCCTCAGAAGCATCAGGTAAGCTGTTTTGCTTTGTTAATTTAATAAATATTTGAACACCTGGTCTAGGTCCACACTTGACGGTACACTCTCATGAGGGGGTTAGTAACCATGACTTCTACAGAGAAGGTGCTTGATGAATGAACTGCATGAGAGTCTGTCAAGGTGTGCGGCGCACTCTGCCAGGTGCTAGACTAAGACAGCCATGGAACACAAATACAGAATCCTGTAAATGCAATGTTATTAAGGACCTTAATCCAGGTTTTATAACCATAAGGCAAAGCATTTATTGAGGGCTTACGGTGGCCCAGCACAGGCATGACAGGTAGAATAACCATCCCCGAAATCTGTCCGCGTCTGAGCCCTTGGGGTGTGTGAAGTTGCTGCCTTACATGGCAAGTGGACTCTGCAGATGTGATTAAGGGTACAGACCTTGTGATGGGAAGAGTACACTGGATTGACCCCATGGACTCAATGTAATCACAAGAGTCCTAATATGGGAAAGAAAGAGGCAAGAGGGTCTCGGTCAGAGAAGGAGATGTGAGGATAGACGCAGAGACCAGAGATAGAGACTTGAAGATGCTACACTGTCGGCTTTGAAGATGGAGGAAGGGGCCAAGCACCGAGGAATGCAGGCAGCCTCTGGGAGCTGGCAAAGGCGAACACAGGTTCTCCCCTGGAGGCTCCACAGGGAATGCAGCTCTGCTGACACTCTGCTGTTAGTACATTTCAAAATTCTGATCTCCGGAACTATACAATTGTAAATGTGCTGTTTTAAGCCGCCGGGTCTGTTGCAATTTGTTATAGCAGCAATAGGAAAGGAATACAACGGGCTTCACAAGCATCATGATGTGTTAATCTTCCACAAACCTACAAAATATTATCTTTTTACAGATGAGGCCACTGAGTCTCACCAAGAAAAAGAATGGAAAGTATTTCAATAATTTTTCATGTTGATTACACAGAGAAACAATATTTTGGCTATACTGGGTTAAATAAAATATTAAAATTCATTTCACCTGTTCCTTTTTTTAGTGGCTTCTAGAAAAACATAAAATACATATGAGGCTTGCACGCATTTGTCATGAACAGTGCTGGCCTAGAATCTCATTCTCAACAGTTTGATTTTATCATCCATCTTTGGAATTTTTTTTTTTTTTAAGCAAGAGGCATGCACGAATGTGTGCTCTAGGAAGATGAGGCAGGAAGCAGGTCAGAAGGTGGTTTGAAAAACAACACCCCTGGATAAGACCAGTTAGGAAGTTATGGCTGTAATCTCGGAAAGAATTGATAAAGGCTATAATCAGAGTTACAAAACACACTTCCTTCCTTTGAAGAGTTTGCAATCGAATCCTAGATAGAGCTAACACACAAAGAGGTGGCTTACAATGAAAAGGGTTTAGTTAAGCTGACTTGCAGAGCACATGCTGTATGATTCCATTTATGTAAAGTTCTAAAAACAGGCAAAAATGTATGATGATAGAATTCAGAATAGTGGTTACCTTTGAGAGGGCATTGACTAGGAGGGTGCATGAGGGATCACTGGGTTACTGGAGTATTTTTTGTCTTAATCAGGATGGTGGTTACTCAGGCACGGACAGTGTAGCAATTCATCACACCGAACACTTAAGATTTGTGTACTTCGCCATTTATAAATTATACCTCGGCAGGGCATGGTGGCTCATGCCTGTAATCCCAGCAGTTTGGGAGGCTGAGGCAGGTG
The DNA here is from genome assembly GCF_003255815.1 of Theropithecus gelada. Classification (NCBI taxonomy): domain Eukaryota; kingdom Metazoa; phylum Chordata; class Mammalia; order Primates; family Cercopithecidae; genus Theropithecus; species Theropithecus gelada. Next base: position 16,205,599 of record NC_037685.1, on the reverse strand, counting down.
GATCACCTGAGGTCAGGAGTTCAAGACCAGCCTGGCCAACATGGTGAAACCCTGTCTCTACTAAAAATACCAAAAATTAGCCAGGCCTGGTGGCAGTCGCCTATAATCCCAGCTACTTGGGAGGCTGAGGCAGGAGAATTGCTGGAACCTGGGAGGCAGAGGTTGCGGTGAGCTGAAATCATGCTATTGCATTCCAGCCTGGGCACCAAGACGATACTCCGTCTCAAAAAAATTAATAAATTATACCTCAGCAAAAAAAAAAAAATAATGTCATAGAAGATGACTTGGATACAGACCAGATTATACATTAGTTTATAATGGCAGGCCTAAGAATTTCCCTTCAACCTTGCAAAGAGGGAAGCACTGAATGCTTTTGAACAAGAGGAATAATTGCAATCCGTGCTTTATGAAGATGAACAACACTGACCAGCCTTCCAAGGCCCAGCAAATACATCAGTTACTTCCCTCAATTATTGAAGTGGGAACAAATGACTTGGTGTTTGGTGACAAATAAAGGTAGCGTCAATACAAAACCTTTAATTTAATGGAGCACAGCACATAATACCAGAATGCTGAGTTCCTAGAAAGAGAAGAAATATGTTCCTAGTGCCTAGAAAGGGGATTTAGCAGGAGATTCACTGGCTTCACACACAGAATGAGGGACCTCATGCAAAGGCCCAGAAGAGAAGGGGTCCGGTAATTCCCAAGTACACTAATGGAAAAATGGGTCCAATGTTGGTGTCCCACTGCAAGGGGTATTAAGAACCTGGACATTTTAACACAAAGAAGTACAATCTCACGGTTATATCCAAGATATTACATGAAAGAATCAAGCACTAAAGTACTTTAATTAGAAAGTGCACTTTGTCTCAAAGAGTCGTATCTATCAGACAAGTAGAAGGGGCAGCACGAAACAATGCTGCAAGTGTGTATGGTGTTTAATTCCTAAATGTCCACATGGAGGATGTGAACAGGAAATAAGAAAATCTGATGGAATTGTAGAAGAAGGTCAATTGGGGGTCAATTAATGAGCTGTGTGAAAGTGCCCACCTGGAAAGAATAACTCCAGCTGAAGCTCAAGATGTCTGTATTAGTCTGTTCTTGCACTGCTATAAAGAGCTACCTGAGACTGGGTAATTCATAAAGAAAAGAGGTTTAATCAGCTCATATTTCTGTGGGCTGTACAGGCTTCTGCTTCTGAGGAGGCCTCAGGAAACTTGCAATCATAATGGAAGACAAAGGGGAACCAAGGGCATCTTCAATGGCCAGCAGGAGAGAGAGACTAAGTGGGGTGGGAGAGGTAGGTGCTACACACTTTTAAACAGCCAATACTGGGGGGATGGTGCTAAACCGTTAGAACCACTAGGGGGTTGGCGCTAAACCATCAGAAACCACTCCTATGATCCAGTACTCTGGGATTACAGTTCGACATGAGATTTGGGCAGGAACACAAAACCAAACTGTATCAATGTCCATGCCTTTTAGTAAGTAAACTGTGTGCAAATGGACATTCAACACCTATGCACAATTTGGGGCCTGATCAAAAGTAATCGTATCTGTGTCATTGTGAAGTAATATGGGGTACATTTGAAAAACAGGCAGTGAAAGAGATTTTTGCTCTTCTGGATTTAGTTTTAACCAACAAGAATGGAACTGATTGACAAAGTGGACACGACAGGAGCTGAGGTCCTTAAACCTGAATGTCATATAGGAAAAATGCCACATGCCTAAAAAGGGAGCATGGCTTAATATCTTTTACTTTAAAGGCAAAAGTAAAAGCCAGGGGTGAAAATAACAAAGAAATCCCTTTTGGTTACACCTACAAAAAAATATTCTAATGAAGCCCTGTGGAACACATATCCTTGGCAGTGAAACAAATATTATTGGTAACTAGTGAGCCCATCACGGGAGCTATTCAAACAGAGGCTAGGCTGATAGACATCTGTCAGGGATGCTGTATTACAATGGTAGAATGAATGGGAAACCATCCTCTATTGGAAGGGAGTAGAGGGAGCAATTTGAAATTTAACAGAATCTTTTTTCCATCTGCAAGGCTGAAAGAGAACCATTTTCAGCTAGTGTGCTGTTTCTTGAAATGCATGCCAGGTCCAGAAAATAGTCAAGAGCATTTTAGCGCTTGCCTAGGTTACGGCTTTTCAAGGACAAAGCCAGTCCTGGCAAGAAAAACACTTTTCACATAGGCTGTTAGTGCCCCTTTGGTGGTGTTCCTGCTGCTTAAGCCAATGAGAGAGAAAACATTACAGCTCTTGTGGCTGTGAAGGCCTAGATTGAAACAGCCACTGCTGTCCTCACTTGTAGAGTTAGGGCCAAAAGTAATAGTGGGACAGGAGAATAGGGTCCTGAGGCAGGGAACCCAAGGCCAATTCATGCTGACTTCCTAGAACTAAATCAAAAGGAAACCCCCAACTTTCCACACCTAAGTAACAGAAGGAACAAAGGCTACTCCCTTTGCAACCCCCGTTTCTGCGTGGCAAATGAAAACTTGAAAGTACCTCTGATTGGTCCCCTCCCACAACCAATCAGGCTGGCCATGGACCAAGGCCTCATTTGTATGGGAGTATAACTTTGTAACTTCAGCCTCTGATTGGTCACTTTCCACAACCACTCAGACATTTGCATAAAATGTAACTTTGTAACTTCCCTTCAGCCTCTGATTGGTCCCCTCCCACAATCAATCAGACTGATCACAGACCACTACTTCATTGACATGGGGTGTACACCAAGTAACCAATGGGAAAAACCTGTAGAGGGTATTTAAACGCCAGAAAATTATGTAACCAGGCTCTTGAGCCATTTGCTCAAGCCCACTCCCACTCTGTGGAGTGTACTTTTGTTTTCATTAAATCTCCATTTTTGTTGCTTCATTCTTTCCTTGCTTTGTGTGTTTTGTCCAATTCTTTGTTCCAGAAGCCAAGAACCTGGACACCCTCTACTGGTAACAATAGTAACAATAATAATATAGCCAGCATTTACTGGGGATTTACTGTGCGCCTGCTACTGACCTTTTTTTTCTATGGATGTTGACACATTTAATTTTCACAATAACGCTATGTGGTATATATTATTATTATTCCATTTAACTTTATTTTATTATTTTAGAGATGGGGTCTCACTCTGTCACCCAGGCTGGAGGGCAGTGGCACTTTCTTAGCTCACTGCCACCTTGCACTCCTGGGCTCAAGCAATCCTCTCACCTCAGCCTCCCAAAGTGCTGGGATTAGAGGTGTGAGCCACCGTGAGCAGCCTTATTCCCATTTTATAGACGAGGAAGCTGAAACATGAAGAAGTTAAGTAACCTGTCCAAGCTTGCGTATCCTGTAAATGGCAGAATGAGACTCAAAACCTGAGCTCCAACCCAATCCACATCTTCTCTATCCCACTCTGGAGCAGCTTTGACTGAGCAGTGGAGGCTTGAGGCTTTCAAAATTTCAAAGCCTGAGAAGACGCCTAGGTGACACCACACTAAAGGACCTGAAAGAAGAGAGCTTCAGGAAAAAGAGATCAGAGAGTGGAAAAGTACATGTGGAGCATTCTCCTCATAAAACCCTGAGTCCATAAGGCCCTTGCCTTGTATGACTCAAAGGAATGACTAAATTTGGGTGAAAAGCTCTGTTCCTCCCCAACTTAACTGCTCTTTAGAGATTTATCAGCCCCTCAGGAAAGAATTGCATGCATCTTTCTTCTAGTGATGTCTTTAAGTTTGATTTCGTTCTAGGAAGTCGGCATAAATCGGTCTTCGGTTCCCTGCCTCCAGCCCCTGTGGTTGATCTGTCAACTTGGAAAACAGGAAATCTTTCAAAAGGGGCAGTAGTCATGCCCAGTGACTTCTGGGGCTCCATCCAAGACAGGGCCATCCACAGCCACCAGCACCCCTTTAGGACCAGGCAGAATCATCTTTGGTCAAAGGGCAGCTGTGGAGAGGATGCAAGGCCCCACTCCCGGACACAAGACACAGCAAGACCAAATTCCATGATCACCTTTCAGTGAAAAGCAACATCATTTGAGATCCAAGGAGCAGCCTTTCCAGATCAAGTTTGCAATGGTAAGGAGTCTTGATTGCAAGCAAAAGAAAACAAAGTCGAAAGAACTTTGAAAAGCAAGAAAAAAATATGTGAGAGCTGAACTACCTCTTCCAGTCTGTGGGAATAGAGCAGAACCAGGGCTGGTGGCTCCAGCTCCATCTCTCCTCAAGTTCCTCTCTATGTATCTGTTTTCTCTTCTTCTTTCTCAGTGCAGGGCACCTTTCTCTGCTTTGCAGGCCATGTGGTAAAAAGATTACCTATAGCTCCTGGGTTGATGTGTTACAAGTCTAAGCACCCAAGGAACAGACTACTTTCTTTCTGCCGGTATTAATTCCAAATTCCCAGCAGAAAGACTGTCCCAGCTTGGATGGCCCCTGTTTCTATAAAGAGGTTTACCATTCACTGTGGAACATGAGAAATTGGTGAATCACAAAAGAACAGGGTTCTTTGTATTATATGGATCCTCTGACTCATAAACTTACTTATGACTGTGTCCACTCATCATCTTCCCATTCGCCTCTTAAGATTCTTCCCTCCTCTGCGACATCTAAGTCCCTATCTATTCCTCAGGACTGATTTATTTTGGGTTAAGTCTAGGTAACTACACTATGTAATAAAATGTAAGTCCTGTTTTGCCACATTCTTTCCTGCTTGGAAGAAACATTTACAGACTGTTTTAGGAGCCTAGGATTGGTGAACCAAGCAGACTAAGATTCATGTTTTTTGTTTGTTTGTTTGTTTCATTTTGTTTTGTTTTTTTGAGACGGAGTCTCGCTCTGTCACCCAGGCTGGAGTGCAGTGGCTCAATCTCAGCTCATTGCAACCTCTGCCTCCCGGGTTCAAACAATTCTCCTGCCTCAGCTTCCCAAGTAGCTAGGATTACAGGTGCCTGCTACTACACCCAGTTAGTTTTCGTATTTTTAGTAGAGATGAGGTTTCTCCTTGTTGGCCAGGCTGGCCTTAAACTGCTAACCTCAGGTGATCCGCCCACCTCAGCCTCCCAAAGTGCTGGGATTACAGGCAGGAGCCACTGCACCTGGCCAGATTCCTGTTTTTGCCATGCTTATATTCCAGGTGGGAGATGGATACTAAACAACTGACGTACAATTCCTAATAAGCTAGGAAGTGATATATGCTGTGGGAAAAGAAAAAGAGGACAAAGAGGATCAGGCATGTTATTAGCACTGTTTTGGTTTTATTTATTTCTTGGTTTTGTTACACTGTTGTATTTGATTAACTAATAAAAGTTGAGTATCTCTTACCTGAAATGCTTGGAACCAGAAGTCTTTTGGATTTCAGATTTTTTTCAGATTTTGGAATATCTGCATATACATAATGAGATATCTCGGGAATAGGCCCCAAACCTAAACATGAAATTCATTTATGTTACACAGACATTTTATACACTTAGCCAGAAGGTAATTTTAGGCACTATTTTAAATGATTTTGTGCATGAAATAAAGTCTTGACTGCATTTTTACTGTGGTCAGGTGTGGAATTTTCCACTTGTGGAGTCATGTCAGCAATCAAAAAATTTTGGATTTTGGAGCATTACAGATTTCAGATTTTTGGATTAAAGATGCTCAACCTGTATTTATTTTAGCATTTTTGCATTTATTTTCATTGTGGGCCATGGGGCTATGGTTTTCCTTTCTTATTTGGTTGGGGAATCATGATTACACTAGCTTCATTAAGATGACTTGGACCACTTTATTTCTTTATCTTTTTTCTCAACTGTATAAGAAGGGATTAGGTCATGCTGTGCATGGTGGCACACTCCTATAATCCCAGCTACGAGGCTGAGGCAGGTGGATTGCTTGAGGCCAGGAGTTTGAGGTCAGCCTGAGCAACAGAGCAACATAGCCTTGTCTGAAGAAAAACAAAATTAAAGAAATAAAAGAAAAAGAAAAGAAAGAAAGGATTAAACTCTTAGAAATCTGATAAGGCTCATCTCTAATTCCATGTGGGCTTAGGGTTATTTGGGAGGAAAAGGCTTTGATAATTACTTCAATGTTTATAATGAATTCAAATTCCCTACTCCTTGTTACTAATTTTGACCTGTTATTTTTTAAAGAATTTATTCATTTTATTTAGGCTCTTTATTTTATTAGTTAATAATTATTCATAACATATTTTTAGTATTTTAAATCTCTACAGCAGCTATATTAGTTCCCCTTTTTAAAATTTCTGTACTTTGTTAATTTCCAACTTCTCTTCTTTTACTAATCAATTTGACCAGACATGTGTCTACCTCATTTGCCTTTTGCATAAACCAGTTTTTGTTTTTGCTAATTCCTCTATTTATTTTTCCTATCTTACTGATTCTTTCTCTTGTCTTTAGAATTTAACTATCTTCCAGTTATCTACTACTGTATAACAAAGCATTCCACACTTAATGGATTAAAACAGTATTTCATTATTGTCTCTCAGGGTTCTGTAGGTTCACCGAGCTTTGCTGGTGGATTCTCAGTTTGGATTTGTGTTTGCAAATAGATAGCAGCCGAGCTGGAGTCATCTGGATGCTTAACTAGGACAGATGCTCAAGAAGGCTCACCCACATGGCTGGCAGTTGATGCTGACTGCTGGCTGGGAGCTCAGCGGGGGCTGTAAACCAGCACACTTCTTTATGTGACTTGGACTTCTTATTAGCATGGCAACTGGGTTCCAAGAGGGAGTCGCTAAGGAAGAAACATGCCAAGAGATGCAGACATCCAGACAAAAACTGCAAGGCTTTTCATAAGTTAGCCTTGGAAGTCCTAGAATGTTACTTCCTTTACATTCTCATGATGGAGCAAATCACAAAGTCCAGCCATGTTCAAGTGCATTTCCTCTTAAAGACTTGTGAACTAAAGAGACACGTGATCTACTCATATGGAACCAATATACAATGGTGAAATAGGCATACCATAGTAAATTCTCCCATTTATAAAGGGGAGAAGAGGAAACAATAGCAGTCACTTGTCCATGGTGATTCTGAAATCTACCTGGAAACATGTAACTAGTTTCTTAATTACGGCCCAGTCCTGCTTCCTGGAAGTGACTTTCAGTAGCTCTTGGCTCTGCCCTCTGGGTCCTTTCTCTGCACTCTGAGTCACCATTCCTTCTTTATAAGAAATGGTCTGTGATTGCTGATAAGTTGTTTTATGGACCTATATTTAAATGACAGAAGATGGGAGCCCCAAGGACTCTTCATTTTCAACTGTCTCTGTATCTTTTATTCAAATTCACAGTGTTTCTGTTAATACAATTTTCTTAAACATATTGTATGTTTCCTATGACTCTTACCTTGGTTCACTTCTTCAGAAAAAAGTCACACCCATAAATCTCCTTGAGATATATTCCTCTCTGGTAGGGCTGAGATTCAAGATGCTATGGTTCAATGCTTTTAAAATTCTTAGAAGTCTAGGGAGCATACACATAAAATCCTTAAAAGATCTCTTAACTAGCTAAGATGGTCTAAGAGGTACCACCTGAAATTGTTCTAACGTCCAATAGGTGGACTCTTGATCTGAACCTTACTCTGAGGCCATGTCTTACTGGTAGTACCCAGGCATTTATCATTTCCCTAAAGGTCTTTTTAAATTTTGTGAATCTTTTGATGGAAGGAAAGACTGTTGCAGGCCCTCTATCTTTCCTCTAAATTCTACTCAAAAACTAAACAGTTACTTCTGTAATTAAGTTCTCTCTATCTGAACTTTTACTTTTCTTTTTCTTTCTTTCTTTTTTTTTTTTTTTTTTTTTTTTTTTGAGATTGGGTCTTCCTCTGTTACTTAGGCTAGGCTAGAGTGCGGCACAATGATCACGGCTCACTGCGCTGCAGGCTGGATTTCCCAGGTCCCAAGCGATCCTCCCACCTCAACCTCCTGAGTAGCTGGGACCACAGGCATGCACCACCACACCTGGCTAATTTTTGTATTTTTGGTAAAGACAGGGTTTTCCCATGTTGCCCTCCCTCAAACTCCTAAGTTTAAGTAATCCAACCGCCTTAGCCTCCCAAAGTGCTGGGTATCTGAACTTTTTCATATGCAACCAAAAGAAACCAGCAGATACGCCTGTTGATTTCTTTCCTTTTTTTTTTTTTTTTTTTGACAGGGTCTCACTCAGCCACCCAGGCTAGAGTTACAGTGCAGTGGCGCAATCTCGGCTCATTGCAGCCTCCATCCCCAAGCTCAAGTGATCCTCCTAACTCAGCCTCCTGAGTAGCTGGGACTACAGGTGCATGCCACCACGCCCGGCTATTTGTTTGTAATTTTCATAGAGACAAGGTTTTGCCATGTTGCCCAGGCTGGTCTTGAACTCCTGAGCTCAAGCAATCTGCCTACTTTGGCTTCCCAAAGTGCTGGGATTAGAGGCGTGAACCACCATACCCAGCCTGCTCAGAAATTTCTTTAGCCAAGTCCAACAATTAAATAAATGCATTTCTCTATTTTCCATGTTGCCATAGACAAATGTTTCACTGGGTTTGCCATCATTACATGAAAGATATCCAAAAATATCCTGATTTCTCTGGACTCCATTAACAATTCCTTATTGTCTTTCCAGCACTCACTAACAATCTCCTTCCCTTCCAGCTTCTGCCTGTTGTGCAAAATTCCTACAGCTAAAGTTGTACAGAAGATGAACTCACAATCCAAAATTACAAAATACATGAGGAACAACCCACCATGAGCAAACATTGACACATATCATTAGACCCCCAATTATTTCATATGATTAAAATGATTTAAGAAAAAAAGAAATTACAAAGTGAAAAGAATATCAAGAAAGATCAGGCACATATGAAAAATAACCAAAAAAAACTTTTAGAAATGAAAAACACAGGCAAAGGTAGTCTTAGCAAAGACTAAATAGACTAAATTAGTGACTTGGAAGACAGATATACAGAAATTACAGACAGAAAAGTAAACATATAAAATTAAGAGATATGTAGATACACCTCCCAAGGCAGAAAAATTTCAATAATTTATATAGACATTCCCCCCTCAAGGAAAAGTTGCAGTTCAGGTAAATCCACATTCTTCAGTGTTGGCTGCACATAGTGACTTTCTTCCAGTACAAAAAGAGAGGGAAAAAAGTAACTTTAAGTAGAACAACTTGATCTCAACCTTTGATTAATGTTGACATCAACAAGGATAAGTCGTATTAATAGATGTAGCTTTGATATGATGTGATGAGAACGATACTTTATACCTCTGTGGTTTTCCTTCTAAAACATCCACAGTCCCTATGTAATTATGAGAAAAAAACCTAAGACAAACCCCAATTGAGGGACATTCTACAAAATACTAAAGCAGTACTCCTAAAAACTGTAAAGGTCGTTAAAAACAAGGAATTACAAGATGGTATTTAAGGAACTACTGCAACATAATCTAATCTATCCTGATTATTGGTGTACCAAGGCTGGGGTGGTGTGGGAATAGTCTACACCATTCTACATGGTGAAGGGGTACATTGTCTGTGGATAATTGAAAACAATAATAAAGAGACTAATTGTTCATCTGCTTTTTACTACTACATGCATTGGCAATTCCAAACAGGGTCAGTAATAAATTATTTTTCCCTGTTGGATCAATGTGCTTCACGCTCATCCTTTCTCCCACCCACCATGCCACTAATCTTGATGATACAATTGATAAATGTAAATAAGTACTGACTGATTTAAAACAAAACACGTTTCTTTTTTCAAAAAAAGAAAAGTGAAATAAAATCTTTGCTAATAACAGGGAAGAAAAGGGGTATTCAATAGGTCAAGTGTGCCAAGGTCCTTGTCTTGTTTAGGAGGAGAATAGATCATACTGGTGAAAAAAAAGAACTATGATCGGAATGTGACATAACTAATGTGATACAATATTAACGTAACACAACCCATGCTCATCATGTTTACTGAATTGGTTTAATGTATTTTGCTGATCATTTATACCGTTCACCCAACTTTAAATAAATGGGCCTGTATTTGACTTACTTGTTTTTCTTTGATAATTATCACTGTCTTTCTTAGAACTTCCTATTGTTCCTCATCATCTAGTCACTGAAAGACCTAAAAAAATGTTGTAGTTCAGGTAAATCCACATTCTTATGCTAGTAGAGACTCTGTACAGTTTGATTCAGTGATCTGACAGCTGGCATGCCCTTAAGAAATACCAAACAAACAACACTGGCATTTCCCCACATTGAATTCATTTTATTATAGAAACAGAATCTCACTCTCATCCAGACTGGAGTGCAGTGGTGACATCATAGGTCACTGTAACGTCCTACTCCTGGGCTCCAGCCATCCTCCCGATTCAGCCTCCTGAGTAGTAGCCGGGATTACACCAAGCCTGTCTAAATTTTTTAAATTATTACTCTTTTATTTCTTTGTAGAGACAGTCTGGACATATTGCCCAGGCTGGTCTCCAATTCTTGACCACAAGCAATCCTTCTGTCTTGGCCTCCCAAAATATTGGGATTACAGATATAAGTCTGTACCACTCCTGGCCTCACAATGAACTTCGATGTAACTTTATACATGGCTTCCCCAGCTCAATTTCTTGGGAAAATGGGAAGAACGGAGAGCTCCCTGGGCACCACTGCTTTTCAGTCTTTTACACATGGGTCTGAGTGTTCTAAGACATCTTTGAATGGAAAATTACTTTCTCTCTTTTTTTTGGAGGTGTAGAGAGGAATGGCGCATGATTCAACTTATGATATTGTACCTAAGAATATTTCTAACTTTAAGAAAACCCAGTATCAAAAAATCCAAACTTTAAAATAAGTCAGCTAGGTAGCAGTTACACACAAAGATGCCTTGATTTACAAAAGGATTCACCAGAGGTTTTCTTTTCAGCAGCTTTGTAATCCTTTACTTTCCCCACTGTGTTTCAAAAGCTATTTACAAATTTCAGGACTCTATTTCATAAAGCAAATGTCGTTTTTAAAATGTAATAACTCTAATGATAAAAGTCACTTTACAAATATATTGGGAAATACAAATATTTGAAAAATAAAAATCATCTGCAATCCCAGCGTTAATACTGTCACTATTCTGGTACAATTCCTTGGCATCTTTTAAGCACCACTTATGCACACCGATGCGCGGGTCTTCAGAGACTGTAACCCCTCGGTTTCAGGCATCGGGGCGGCCACCCACGGGCCGCGGTCCCTAGCAGGCTCCGGGGAGACTCCTTCCTTTCTTTTTTCTGCTCCACCTCCCTAAACCTTCCAGTTTCAGCCACAGACAGTCTCTTCCACATAAAGCTAGCTCCAGCCCTCCCACATTCGGTCTCAAAACAACAAAAAAAATCCCCTTCAAGCGGGAGTCACATCTATGGCAGATAAGCAGAGGGCCGTCCCACAGCGGGGAGGCAGGGGAGGCCGCAGCGCGCGCTCCCGCTTGGGCGCGGCCCCACTCCCGCCGGGCTCCGCCCCGCCCCGCCCCCTCCCCGCCCCCTCGGGCCGGGACGCGCCGGTGAAGCGCGCGGCCGCGAGCCCTGGGCGCCATTTTAGACTCACTGTCTGTAGCAGAGGCGCAGGAAGCATACGCGGTGGCAGCCGCTCGCTGAGGTAGTCTGTCGCGGCGCCGGGGGTCCCTGAACAAGGCGCAGACAGCGTGGGACTGGGAAGGAAGGCTTCTCTCTGGGCAGCCAGAGCCGCAAAGGTGGAGCCGCGTTGGCGCCCTCCGCGGGACCAGCGCCTCGGATGCGGGCGAAGCGCGGGGGGCCGCGGCCGCGGGAGCGCGAAGCGGGGGGCCAGGGGCGCCTCATGTGAGAGCCGCGGGACCTGCGGCCGCCGCCGTCCCCGGAGCACGGGGTGGTGTGTGGGGGAAGCCGCCCCCGGCAGCAGGTAACGGCGGAGGGACAGGGCCGAGCCCCGCTGCGACGGCGGGGCCGGGGAGGGACCGCGGACCGTCTGTGGGCTGGCCGAGGGGGCGCGGGGGCCGGGGCGCGCGCTGGCAGCTCCTCAGGAGTGCCGGGCGTGGCGCGGGGCGCGGCACCCAGACCTTGGAGCTTGCTTGGGGGCGTTTCCCTGCCGTGCTTGCTTCCAAACATGTCAACAAGGCGTGGTGCGTGTGCGGCGGCCGCCTGCAGCGTGCCCGCGACGCCGCCGCTCCGGGGCTAGCCGCGGCTCCTGCCTGGCTTTATGACCCTTGGCGCGGGCTGGGGACAGGCACCGTGGAACTTGCACTGTGTGGGGCTCTCCCGGCGTCGGCTACGCCGGTGTTGGGAGCTTGAGCAATGAGGCACTGAAATGTCAAAGTGCCCAGGGTGGGGCGCAGGAGAAATGTCAGGGGAAGCCAATCGGGAGGTGGCGCAGGGAGGAGGGGACGCCCCCGCCGCTTAGCCAGGCGAAAAACTTGGTCAACTTGAGCGGCTGCGCGCCTGCCTTTGGCGTGGGCAGTCCTTTAGGTGGAGTTGCAGACGGGGATCAGGAAGCAGCCGAGTATCTCCAAGCTGAGAGGTGGGAGAGATCATTTTTATTTCGTCGTTGCTAATGTCCAGTTGAGTGACCCAGATGTTTTAATTAGAATCCTCCTTTTCTAACTTGAAAAAAAAGTAACTTAGTTTCTGTTATCTCTGAAATATTTATAAAAGTACCATCAACTATCAGTTTATCTCTATGACCTGTGGACACATTTTCGCCACTGTGTGCTCTCTAACCATTTAGTTGTGAGTTAACCTCTTTATAGTGTTTTATTGTATTTCAGCCGAAGAATGCATAGTAGTTTGATATTAGTGAAAGCAGAACAGAAAGGAACTGTGATGCCAAAATAGGCTTTTTAGAGTTAACTACAAATGGGCATTTAAAATTACTGCATGGCCAGTGTAAAAGTGCCTAATACAATGATGGACACAGCTGGCTGTTCACTTGGCGGTCTTCATTTAAGACAGGGACTCACTTTGTCACCCAGGCTGGAGTGCAATGGCGCGATCTTGGCTCTAGCGATTCTCCCACCCCAAGCTCCCTAGTAACTGAGACTTCAGGCGTGGGCCAGCATGCCCTGCTAATTTTTGTATTTTTTGTAGAGACGGGTTTCATCGTGTTGCCCATGCTGGTCTCGAACTGCAGAGCTCAAGCGATCCGCCTGCCTTCTCCTCCCACAGTGCTGGGATTACAGGCGTGGCCCACGGTGCCCACCTCAAAGTTTATGGAACATAGAGTTAGCTCACTAACTCCTTGTGCTGCTCAGCTAGCCTGTGGTCTTTCCTCAATAGTTTGCTATTTAGCAATTTGTAGTCGTATCAATCCCTCACCAAAAGCTCTGGTAGCCTAAGTTGCATTATTTGGGGCCTAGAAACTTTGCAGGAAATTAAACTGCCAGAGTCCTGAAGAGGCCTAGTTTTGGTGCTCTAGATTTCTAGAATCTAGAAAGTCTCATTGACGTTTTATAGTACAGCTTGGTCCTCCACACTTCTGTTGAAAGATAAGAGGTGTTTTCACTTTGACAAAAATAGGAATTATAGGGTCCATTGATGTAAATTATTTGCAGGCTGGAAGATGCTCTGAGATGTTTAATTTTCTGTATAGCAGAGTTTCATGTGTAAATAGATTTAATAAGATACTATTAAAGTAGTGTAAAGTTTTTCATACATAAAGGAAACCAACTTGGAAAATTGACATGTAAAATTTTTATTAATGTCCACTCCTGTTATTTTCATGCAAAAATGAGGATAGTCCAGAGGCTGTTTTTATTGGAATTTGGCCTTAGATTTTTTTTCCATTGCTTATTGCACTGTAATTGTGACATAAACATATTACATATGACAATTTACAGACTTAATTCAGCTATTTGTAAACTGGTAAGTGCTTAAAATATGCTTTGGTGATCATATAGTGTTTTTATATCTAGATCAAGAGATACTGTCCCTTAGTGTTGCATACTGTTAAAAAAATTTTTGTCAACTTCTTTAACCTGAACTTGGAAAGGTATTTAAGTACATTTTATTTAAAACAGTACTATAATAGACAAAAGAAAGTTTCTATTTTTAGGACCAGCAAGGTATTTATTAGCAAAGATTATTATGTGAATAAGGCTACCTTTTTTTACATGTATATATCCATATACTCTCAAGTAAAATGAATCATTCCGTCTTTAAGTTGTCTAGTTCTGGTTTTAGAAGATTGTTCTCTGGAAACAGGCAATCAGTATTCTATAATAAGGTGTAGAAATCACGAAGACTGTCATTCTTTTTTGAATCTCTGTATCTCAAAATTGTGAGTAGTTTTAGGTGGTCAGAAGAGAAATTATAAGCTCTGGATAGCAAACACTTTGTTCTTTGACCCAAATTTTATATACTAAAATTAAAATAAGCCTTCAGGGTAAGTTAAAGCAGAAAAATGGGTCATAATGACAGTGTTATCTCAACCTCTAGTGAGGGATTATTATTAGGAGAGACAATATTAAAGATTACAATGTAGATTATACACTTTTCTCTAAACTTATAAATAAAATCTATTCTCAGAGTTACACATAATTTCCAGTCTTCCATCAAACTACCTTCTTGCTGTCACCTCTGTCATTCTGTGTTCTTGTTCTCTCCCTGATCAGTGGGGTATGTGTAATATATTTTATTTACATAGTTGGGAATAGGAGCAGTGAAGAATGGGCAGTTGATTGCACATATGCTAAGACGTCTTAGACTGACTTTCATGGCATTAAGGTCAGAGGCCTCTGCCATTCTCTTTTTACTCTCCAGCCCTCAATCCTCTTTCACAAGTTTTTCGAGGTACTGGATGGAGAAAGTCTGCAGAAACATCTCTTTCACAGTAATGCATATGCATATCCTTCATCTCACACAGGAATGAGAAATTCTTTTATGCTGATAGGCCAGAAGAGTGTTGGAACAACAAGCCATCTTTCTGAAAGGTTGTCACCCCAAGTTTGGGTCAAAACCACTACCCTGCCGGAACTGTTCTCTAGAAACAAAAGTATTACAGGCTGTAAACTAAATAACTACCAGTGAGTGGTCTGCAGCCATTTAGTTTAGAGCCTGCTGCACGTTTCCAACAAACAAATCAAAACAAGACCTTTTAAAAAATCCAATTACACAGTAATGCATTGATAGGAAAAGAAATGTGTAAAACATAAAAAGGGAAAAGATGTTTGCAAGAAAAATAATTACCTGTGATCTGCCATCTACTGTTAGTTACTATAATAATTCAGTGAGTCTGCTTCCAGGGTGTGTTTTCTGGTACACAAGCTTGCTTGCTCTCTCTCTCGCTCTTTCTCTCTCTCTCACACACACACTATCTCTCGCTCTCCCCCCCCTTCTCTGTTTTCTGGTACACAAGCTTGCTTGCTCTCTCTCTCCCGCTCTCTCTTTCTCTCTCTCTCTCTCTCTCACATACACACACACACACACACACACACTATCTCTCGCTCTCCCCCCCCTTCTCTTCCTCTCCCTCTCTTGATTTTAAAGCAAAAATAGAGTCGGGTGTGGTGGTGCATGCAGATACTCTGGAGGCTGAGGTGGAAGGATTGCTTGATCTCAGGAGGGCTTGATCTCAGTGAGCCATGATTGTGCCACTGCACTCCAGCCTGGGTGACAGAGCGAGACCCCATCTTGAATGAATGAGTGAACACAATGAATGAATGAACGAATCATTCTCTGCCTTCTGGGTGGTAACCCCGGTTTTTAGCGTGTTGTATACTTTAATGTTGTTAATGCTGGACTGCTTTCCTATACAACAGTCATATCTCCCCTTTGAAAAACCTTAATAATATTGCATTTCTCACAGAAACCCTATGTTTTATTAAACTCATTTTGCAAATTGAAGCACTGGAATATCATTAATTTGCTCAAAGCCACATAGCCAGTGAGAGGTACAGCCAGAATTCAAACCCAAGGAGCTTGGTTCCAGAGCCTATTCTCTTTAACCATAAAACTGTTTTGCCATGAAAAAACTATCTTTCAAAGAAACTAATGGAATGAAAGTGCTAAGAATACATAGAATAAACAAATAGGTATAATTCAGAAACACAACTTGGGGAAAACAGTGCAATAGTAAGTGATGTGTTTGAAGAAGCAGCTACATTCCAAACCAAACAATTCATAGCTGGGGTGGTTTTGCTTATTTTAGGCAGAGTTAGAAATGTCTGGCAGGTAACACATAGCCCAGTGCCTGTCTGTGGTAGGGGGTGGTTTCAGGAAGAAACTGTTCCACCTCAGATCATCAGGCATTAAGAGTCTCATAAGGAGCACACAACCTAGATCCCTCACATGGACAGTTCACAATAAGGTTCGCACTTCTATGAGAATCTAATGTAGCTGCTGATCCGACAGGAGGAGTTCAGGCTGTAAAGCTTGATCACTTCCTGCTATGGGGCCCAGTTCTGGTCCTCGGACCAGAACCACAGGACCCCTGTATAGACTATTAAATGTGGAACATCTGTTGGCTACTTAATTAACATCCTCTCTGGAGGTTCTTGAGACCCTGGTCGGCCTCAAATTCAAGAATGAATATCCTTAGATGACTTTTAAGAAACCTTTACAAAGTATCACTGTAGGTTCCCTTTTATATTCATTTAGTTAAGTTGACCACAACTTTCGAAATATAAATTGTTAGCGTAGTTTCAAAACCATAATAATCTTTCTCCCATGTAGTATATTATACTGTATATTATACTGATAAATGTAAATGTTTAAAAACATATGCCAAAAAAGTATAAAATTTATAAACCATTGTTGGCTTTCATTGGCATTTTTCAAAATAGTTTGTTTTGGTAGTCTTGAATTACTGATCCAGTTTTTCCTGCATATTTGTGTTTGTGTATATAAACACACATCTCAGTGACAGAAGAATGAATTTTGAGTTTATTTCTATTCAAAAGTTGAGTAGGAAAAAAACTGATGCATTTTTCGGAATAGGATGAAACGAGGAGGAAGAGATAGTGACCGTAATTCATCAGAAGAAGGAACTACAGAGAAATCCAAGAAACTGAGGACTACAAATGAGCATTCTCAGACTTGTGATTGGGGTAATCTCCTTCAGGACATTATTCTCCAAGTATTTAAGTATTTGCCTCTTCTTGACCGGGCTCATGCTTCACAAGTTTGCCGCAACTGGAACCAGGTATTTCACATGCCTGACTTGTGGAGATGTTTTGAATTTGAACTGAATCAGCCAGCTACATCTTACTTGAAAGCTACCCATCCAGAGCTGATCAAACAGATTATTAAAAGACATTCAAACCATCTACAATATGTCAGCTTCAAGGTAATATTTTAAATCCTTCTTTTAAAAAATAAGTATTTTTAGTGGCTTTTGTTTCCTAAACCAGTACATCTTCTCATGCCTTTAAAATATTTGCTTTTTCAGGGAAAATGCTTAAAAATTTAGAATTATTGTATACCTTAGAAGCTGTCACAAAATTATTATATTTGATGGAGCTAAATTACTCTGTTAATTATTAATCATTTCTTAAAACAGCAAAAGCAGCCACTAAATAAGCATAAGTCATTGATAAAGCTGTGAATTACATTGAATTACTGTGAACAATTTTGAGGAAAAAGAAATATAAAATAAAAATTGCGCGATTATAATTGAGTAGAACTTAATTGCTATTTCTGTCTAACAGGAACTTAGTGTTACTGATGACTTTTTGAAATGGGATCTTCAAATGAAAAGGAAGCTTAGCAACTTTATGTAGAAGATTTAGATGAATATATTTTAGAGAGAAATAGAAAAAGGTACATGGAAGAATGCCAAAGGGAACTGTTTATTTCTTTTTGTTGCTGGAAGGAAGGTATTGGAAATCATGCAGTGATGAGATAAATGAAGTGAGTGGCTTTTTGAGATATCCAGAATAATTTAAGATATCATAGCTGGATGTGCGCACTTGTAGTCCGATAGTCCCACCTTCTCAGGAGGCTGAGGCGGAAAGATTGCATGAGCCCAGGAGTTTGAGGTTGCGGTGAACTATGATTGTGCGGCTGTACTCCAGCCTTGGTGACAGAGCGAGACCTTGTCTCTGTTTAAAATTAAAAATTACAGTGGTTTGTGTGAGGCTTGTCATGTTTTGTTTGGGTAATGAATAATGAAATATGGGCATGTTTACTGAATCTTTAAACACCAGATTTTGTGGTGATAAATAACTTATTGAAAAAAAACAATGCATGAATACTTGATTTACCTGGATGTAGCAATTGCTGAACAGTCCAGGCTAAACCTAGGCAAAACAATAGTTCTTAACCCAGAGCTTCTGGCCGTAACTAAAATCTTGTCTTCCCTTGAAGAAGGTGATTTCCTCTTAGATGGAGATTACCTGCTTATTCTCCCATGTGTGTCCAAGGAGGAGGAGAGAATTGGTGATGGGAATGGTTGGATATGTTTTCACCTTTTTTCCCAGAAAAACGCACAAAGGCACTTAGGCCACTGATTGCCAGGTTTTACAAATAAAAATGTAAGATGAGTATTTAAATTTGAATTTCAGATAATCAATAATTTTTAGTATAGTTACATCCCGTTTAATGTTTGGGACATCTTTAATACTAAAAAAAAATCTGCTGTTTACCTGAAATTTAATTGGATGTCTAGTATATTATCTTGCGATCCTACCTGGGGGTAAGGGTAGGGGGATCAAACAAAAATTCAGGACTCATCCCCATACCCCCAGGGAAGAAGGCTGAAGAGGTTTCTGTTTGGTTTTAGTTATCTTTGAGTTGTCCAAGAGTGTTCTAATGGTAAATCACATACAAAGATGCGTATAATACATTCCTCTGATAGGTCTTAAAGTCCAGTTCCACCTAGTAGATTTGCTGGGTCATTTTTATTCTTTTACAGCCCTGTGATATAATTCAGGTGTATCTAGTATAACCCTCATAAAATCATTTGTGCAAAAGTTTAACATTTTTATTAGGGTTTTTTTTTTTCCCCCTGAGGAAATAATTTCTGATTTACAAAAAAGAGTCACATCACAGGATTCTTCTGGGCTCTCCTGATAGTCTTCACCAGATTGTAGACCAAGGAGGCTTATAGTTAGAATATTTAGTCTAGAAGAGAGGTTCTCTAACTTTATGTGCATCAAAATCACCTGGAGGGCTTGACCCGCCCCCCCCCAACAGTTTCTGATTCAGATGGTCTGGGTTGGATATCAACATTTGTTCCCATTCAAGTTCCCAGGTGATGTTGATTCTGCTGGTCCAGGGACCACATATTATCTATAAGTAGCTCTGAAACTAATATAATTAGCACATTAGTTTTACCATCCACTCAACATTTTGGGGATAAAGTACTGTGTCTGAATCTGGAAATTAATAATATCCTTTTAACTATTGTTTTAAGGTGCTTCCCAGGAAACAACTAACTTTTTGATGGATGAACTCCTTTTTACATCCTTGAGGGATTTTTTGGCCCTATTATCCTTCCCTTAGGAAATGTCTTTGCAGAAGTATGTGTGAGAATAGCTCTCTCTTATTTAGTTTAGATTTTCATGCCTGACTGGTCCAGTACACTCATTTTACTTCACATTCATCTTTCCATTGATAACATTAATGATGAATCCCAGGTTGTGATACACATGTACATTTTGAGTAAATACTCAGTTTCTAGTGCATACCATAGAGCCTGTATTTACATCTATTATGTGATCCACTACCAAATATATAATTATTTTTTAAAGACTATAAATTGATTTACTCCATTAGTTTATATAGTCACTTTGGAATAAATCAGTGTAAAAGCCAACATTAAATATGTCTCTTATAATGAAAGCTAGGTCTTGTCTTGACAATTGCCCTTCTACTTTTTCAGAGAGACTCAGAAAAGGCTAAAGTTGGAGGTGAGGGTGGAGGGTGGATGATTGAAAGAATGTTCTTTAAGTTATAATGCAATAAACTAGTAATGATACTTCTATGAAATGAATATGTGTACAGAGAAATATAAATATATACATGAGTAATCTTGAAGTCTGGGTATTTGGGGAAAAAAGTAAAAAGACAATATAATGTACATGAGTAATGGTGTTTCTTTTCTAAGGTGGACAGCAGCAAGGAATCAGCTGAAGCAGCTTGTGATATACTATCGCAACTTGTGAATTGCTCTTTAAAAACACTTGGACTTATTTCAACTGCTCGACCAAGCTTTATGGATTTACCAAAGGTATCTGGTCTTCTTGTTTTATTTTCTATTACTGAGAAATCCGGTGAAAGTCTAACCTTTTTTTTTTTTTGTATTGACAGTGTGAGTATAAGGAAAGTAATATATATACATAATGGAAAATCAGTTACTATTTACAATGAAAAGAAATAGTATTTTTTAAGCTTTTTTTTTAAAATCACCGTACTTCTAAATTGGTATGCTTAAAGAAATTTAGACAGGCGTCTATAGGAAGTACTCAAAGAAATTCAGTAAGTAAAACAGAGTCAACCATATTAGAAAAAAAGGGACACATAGATACTCATTTTGGGGCTTCCAGAGCAGATTGGTGAAGTTAGAATCAAAAGTAGAGAGTGCCAGTATTGAGAGCAGGTCTAACTTATAAAATCTTTTGGCAAATGTTCTGTAAAGATTTAATCTTGACCAAGGTTAGTATCAGCACAGTTTAGATTAATTTACAGACTTAAAGACATCCTTTATTTGGGGGAAAAGTTAACATATATTCATATATATATTCTAACGTGATCCTGCACATAATCAGAGATCGTGTCTCTCTCACAACTATTCTCTTAAAATACAAAAATAAGGGTACATTTTTAGAAAGGTGGTAAAGGTGTCTGAGTATGTTAGCTAATGGTTAGTAGGTTAGTCTCCAACAATAATTGATAGTTTTTTCCCCAGAAGACACTGAAAACTAAAATACAGACATCCTTTTAGGTACCTGGTAATATACTGGGATGATTGAGGAGGGAATATAACTGAATTGAATATATAACCCAAGTGGTTGTTTCAGTAGAATGTCTGTACCAAATAAATCACCAGTTGATGTCAAAGTCTTAATTGATTTTGAAATATTTTCATTACATATGTATATTTTGAGATAAAATGTTTTTCTTCATGTATAAAATAAGGGAAATGGGCAGGAGAATCTAATTTTTTTTTTTTTTTTTGAGACTGAGTCTTGCTCTGTTGCCTAGGCTGGAGTGCAGTGGCCAGATCTCAGCTCACTGCAAGCTCCGCCTCCCGGGTTTACGCCATTCTCCTGCCTCAGCCTCCTGAGTAGCTGGGACTACAGGCGCCCGCCACCTCGCCCGGCTAGTTTTTTGTATTTTTTTAGTAGAGACGGGGTTCCACCGTGTTAGCCAGGATGGTCTCGATCTCCTGACCTCGTGATCCGCCCATCTCGGCCTCCCAAAGTGCTGGGATTACAGGCTTGAGCCACCGCGCCTGGCCCTAATTATCTTAATATTTTAAGATCCTAAGTACAGAAGTTAGATCAGCATGGTACTCCGACTTAATGTGTAAAAATCTTCTGAATAGCCTCCTAAATTTTGGATTTGTATCCCTTTTTCAAATTCGGGGTGATTCTAAGTCTCCTCTTCCTGTGAGCAGTCCAGGTGATTCTGATTAAGATGGTTAAGGAAACTCACTCTAAGAATACGGGTTACATGGTATAGCGCCACCTTCAAGCTTCAAATGGGAAATGAAACAATCTGAATTGATTTTTAGTGTACCTACCATAGCTAAAATACAAATGTACCTACTGACTCATATGGTATATTTAAAAATACCATATTAAAAGATATGTTGAACATAATTTTTCTTTTTTTTTTCTTACCATTATGCTTATATCTAGTACTAATTTGGGAACCATGAATGGAGCTAATGGAAAGAATGGTTCTTTCCTTATTAAGTGAGTCTAGGATACTTAATACTGTTTTTCTTTTTTTTTTTTTTTTTCCTTTTATGGCTTTGGTAGAAGATTGAAATAGGGCATTGCAATATTTTGGAAATCTTGAGAGAACTGAAGACAACATAGAAGAAATGTTTTTGACCAGAGCTAAATTGGGGAAATGGAAAAAGACGTCAGTGATGCAGTCATTAGACTGCAAATGCAATATGTTTGTACAAGATATAATTGAGTTTGATATGAAAATATTAGGAGAAAGATGTTAACATTTAAGTAGTTACTTAATCAAAATCTAAGTAGTTAACCAGTTGTTTAATCACAGTAGGGAAAAAGTAAATTAGGGAATTATGACCAAGAAGACAGTGTTTTGGTTGGGTGTGGTGGCTCACAGCTATAATCTGAGCACTTTGGGAAGCCAAGGCAGGAGGTTCCGTTGTGGCCAAGAGTTTGAGATCAGCCTGGGCAGCATAGCAAGACCCATCTCTACCAAAAAAAAAAGTTAGCTGTGCGTGGTGGCTCACACCTGTAGTCCTAGCTACCAGGGAGGATGAAACAGGATTGCTTAAGTTCAGGATTTCAAGGTTGTAATGAGCTAAGGAGGTGCCACTGCATTCCAGCCTGCGTGACAAGAACAATACTCTGTCTCAAAAAAAAAAAAAAAAAAGTAATGTTTCATTATACTTTCTTGGCTCTTAGCCTGCCCTCATCCTTTTTCACTCCTGTAGAGAATTTGTAAACTGGAGCATGAAGTTGGTTTTGTAGAGAGGAATATGTTGGACCATGTATTAGCCTGCCTTTACTCTCCTAGATTCTTTGCCTAATGGTTTCAACTCATATCTTAGCTCCGACTGAGAGCTGCATACTTTGAGAATGCTTTAATTCCTGTTTGCCTACATTGATTCCTTTAGGTCATATTCTGTCCAACAGATACATACGTGTGTATGTGTTTATACACACATATGTACGTACATATATACATATATATGATACATGATGAATGATTTCATTGGTGCTTTTGTGGATCAAAATACATTAAAATAGAAGACTTGAAAATATTGTAGATAACATTTGAAGGAATTTTAAACTTGGAATTTTAAGTATGATTTTGATTGTTTTAGAATCAAAATTTCTATGAGTTTTCATATCTCAAATGAGTCTCAGATTTTAAATAGATTATTATATTAATTTTTAATGATGGTGTTAATAGTTACTGTTTAGTGGGCATACCTATCAAACAGAAAAGAAATGCAGTTTAGTGTTATAAAACACTAGGGTTTCCAGATACGGCAAAGTGAAGTATCTGAGAGAGATTCTCATCCCTGGTTCCAGAATTCCTCTTTTTACTTACCAGTGGTTTCTCCAATTTAGAGACACTTATTCTGAGGCTTGAAATGTTTTTTTCCCCTACACATAAATAGGCTCTTCTCAAAGATAACAGATAGTCACCTCTTTTGCCATACTCCCAATAACAGAGTGAAGGGGTGCCACCCCTAAAACATTTACAAAATATTAATGTCATTGTGACTCAGATAAAGTGTAGTACTAGGAAACCCCTCAATTCTCATTCCTAAAAATTGAAATAATTTTTTTTTTGCTTTTCAGTCTCACTTTATCTCTGCACTGACAGTTGTGTTTGTAAACTCCAAATCCCTGTCTTCGCTTAAGATAGATGATACTCCAGTAGATGATCCATCTCTCAAAGTACTAGTGGCCAACAACAGTGATACACTCAAGCTGTTGAAAATGAGCAGCTGTCCTCATGTCTCTCCAGCAGGTATGTTGTGTTTTTTGCTAGACACATTTTCGTAAAATGCATTGGTATGTTCATCAAATTAGAAAAAACTATGATCATTAACCTTAAAGGTGGATTGATACGACTGCTTCATCTCTTTAAAATATTTTTAATATAGTAATAGAATAGCATAAGTTACTAGCCTAGACACTGGCTTTCAGCTTATTTTCCAATCTTATTTGGTAAATTTATGAATAGCACATGCTAGAAAGTGGACAGGAGAAAAAGAGGAAAGGACAGTATGAGGTCAGCCTGAGGTGTCCCATTAAGTACAGTAGAATTTTTTCTCATTGTAGTTGAGCTAATAGGGTAAGTTTTGAGTCAGAGCAGTCACATAATTGCTTTTCTTCTCACTATGTAGAGGGAAAAGAGTTGTACTAAGTGGTGGCCTTACATTTTGCAAGATGGTGTTTTTCTCTAAGTTGAATTTTGGAGCCAAGAACCCATCAAATGGGAGAAGAGCATTATAAAAGCTCTTTCCAGTTTCTCTTATATAGGATTTTCTGAGCATTACTGAATTATTCAGTTTGAGATTATTTAAATTCCAGGTGGTTTGTATTGAAAAGAGAGTGTAAATCCTACTACTATATTATATATACTGCTATCTGCTGCTTCATTCCTGACTCCTCCCACTATTGACATGTTTGCTGATCCTTTAGCTGTGTTATTTCGGAAACCTGTTCTTTAAGGGATAGTGTCAAATCTTTGATCTTTACAAAACACTTCCAACCGTCTTGCCATCGGTAAAGGTCAGCCTTCTCCCAAGAAATGATTCCATTTTAGATGGAGATTGCTTGCTCATTCTCCCAAGTCTTCTTGCTCATTCTCTTTTCTCCCACAGGAGGCTCCTGGTGATGAGAATGGCTAGGTCTGTGGTTGTATTTTCTTAGCTGTCTCTGCCACTTACAGATTACCACTGAAGCTATTATAAACCAGAAGTTAAGAATAGGCTTTGGCAGTTCTTATATGACCTTTATTACATTTTTTTTTTATTTACTGTATAGCTCTGCTCTCGGAATAAAGTCTGTGCTTCCTGGCTTCATAGTGTACAAGGTCCTTTGTATCTTGATCTCCATCTGTCTCTTGCTGGTCACTCATGTGGAGCTTTTACTTGGGTCCTGTGGAACTACAGATTTTTGTTTGTACCTTTGTTTGTGGTTGCTCATTACACTTTACCCTGTGGAACACTTGCTCAAATGTTTTAACTTCACCTTGCTAACTGCAGCCAGCCCAGGCTTCAGAGTTCAGCTTAGATGTGATCTGTGTTGACCCGCCTGTCAACATAGGAGAAGAAGGGAACTTCTCCTTTCTGGTTGAGATTTCCCACCTGTGTATTTCCAGAACACTCTGAACGTTTTTGCTAACATTTACCACATTGTATGAGTCTTTATGTCTCTGATTTCTCTATAAAACTGAGAGTTCATAGTTCTCTTTATTCTGGTATATCCTGTGTTCATTCATTTTTATTAAATATACACAACAGTTCTGATAGTATAGTATAAGCTTACCTGATACCACTTAATTGTAACTGCCCAATGAGTTCACCTTGCCGGTTGTCCAGACAGAACTGATTTATCAAGATGGGAATTGCAATGGAGAAAGAGTAATTCACACAGAGCCGGCTGTGCAGGAGACTGGAGTTTTGTTATTACTCAAATCAGTCTCCCTGAGCATTTGGGGATCAGAATTGTTAAAGATAATTTGGCAGGTAGGGGCTTGGGAAGTGCTGATTGGTCAGTTTGGAGTTGGAATCATAAAGGGTCAAAGTTAGGTTTTCTTAATGTTTTCTGTTCCTAGGTGCCATGGCAGAACTGGTTGGGCCAGATTACCAGTCTGGATGGTGTCAGCTGATTCATCTAGTACAGGGTTTACAAAATATGTCAAGCACTGTTCTTAGGTTTTACAATAATGATGTTATTGCCAGGAGCAATTTGGGGAGGTTCACATTCTTGGAGCCAGAGGCTTCATGACCCCCACATTGTAGTTTCTAATCTTGCAGCTAGTTTGGAAGTCCTGCAAAGGCATACTGGACCCCACACAAGAAGGAGGGGTCTTTTCATGAAAGGGCTGTTACCAGTTTTGTTTCAGAGTCAAACCATGAACTGAATTCCTTCCCAAAGTTAGCTCAGCCTATTCCCAGGAATGAACAAGGGCAGCTTAAGGGTTAGAAGCAAGATAGGGTCGGTTAGGTCTGATTTCTTTCATGGTCATAATTTTGCAAAGTTGGTTTCATAGTGACCTTTGGACTAGTACTTCAGGAAAGGAAGGGAAGAGAAAGAATACTTTTTAATACTACTGGGCACGTTGGCTCACGTCTGTTAATCCCAGCACTTTGGGAGGCTGAGGCAGGCAGATCACGAGATCAAGAGATCCAGACCGTCCTGGCCAACATGGTGAAACCACATCTCTACTAAAAATACAAAAATTAGCTGGGCGTGGTGGCGTGCGCCCATAGTCCCAGCTACTTGGAAGGCTGAGGCAGGAGAATCATTGAACTCGGGAGGCGGAGGTTGCGGTGAGCCGAGGTTGTATCACTGTACTCCCACCTGGCAACAGAGCAAGACTCTGTCTCAAAAAAAAGAAAGAATACTTGCAATACTTTTTATTTGAAGAGTATAACTGCATAAGATTTCAGCTGAAATTTCATATTTACATATTTTCTATCTATATTTTGCATATGTGGACAGTTTTTCTGAGTTGAAATTAGGGACTGTATTCTACTTTCCTCACTGAACATTTAATCAATTTTTTTCCATTTCGTATAGTTGTTATAATTGTCTGTAACTGGACCTCTAGGGTAGTATGCCTGTTGCTTTCTTAATATTAATTATCAGGTTGAACTAATGAACATTTAGTTACTTAGTTTCCTTGTTGATAAGCCAACGTTGCATTATAGTTCTAAGGCTGGACACTTGTTTTTACCTTTTTTGCTGTGATTAAAAAAAAATTGGATTATAGCAGTTTGCTTGTATTAATTTCTTACTTAGGGTACGTTCTTAAGAAGTAGAAGTCCTAGGACAAAGGGTCTTTGTGTTTTTGTGCTTTTTGCCATGTTGTTTTTTTTTTTCCCCAAATGAGTTGTATGAGTTTACCACCACCAATCACCAGCTTTGTAACAGCTTTATTGGTATATAATTCACAATTCTCATTTAAAATGTACAATTTATTGACTTGTAGTATATTGATAGAGTAGTGCATGCATCCCCACAATTTTAGAACGTTTTTATTATTCTAAAAAGAAACCACATACCTCTTAGCTGTTGCCCCCAAAACCTCTATCCCAGCCATCCGTACGCAACCACTAATCTATTTTCTGTGTCTATAGATTTGTCTGTTCTGGACATTTCATATAAATGGAAATCTACCTTTTGACTTATGAATAATGCTGCTTGTGTGGACATACGATTTAATTTCTCTTTACGTATATACCTAGTGATCATATAGTAACTCCCCATTCGAGGAAATGCCAGGCTGTTTTCCAAAGCTGCTGTGTACCACTTCACATATCCACTAGCAGTGTCTTCTAACACTTACTTGTCTTTTTGATTATAGCCATCCTACGGGGTGTAAACTCATCGTGGTTTTGATTTACATTTTCTTGTTGACTAATGATGTTGAATATCTTTTTTTTTGTTTGAGACAGGGCCTCACTGTCGCCCAAGCTGGAGTGGAGTGGCGTGATCCTGGCTCACTGCAGTCTGGACCTCCTGGGCTCAAGCGATCTTCTCACCTCAGCCTCCCAAGTAGCTGGGACCATAGGCACACGCCATCATGCCCAGCTAATATTTTGTATTTTTTGTAGAGATGGGGTTTTGCCTTGTTGCCTAGGCTAGTCTCGAACTCATGGGCTCAAGTGTCCCTCCCACCTCAGCTTCCCAAGTGCTGGGATTATAGGCGAGAGCCACTGTGCCTGGCCTTGAATATCTTTTCATGTGTTTGTTGGACATTTGTATATCTTCTTTGGAGAAATGTCTATTCAGATTCTTTGCCTATTTTTCTTTTTTTTTGAGACAAAGTCTCCTTGTTGCCCAGGCTGGAGAGTGCGGTGGCGTGGTCTCGGCTCACCACAACCTCCACCTTCCGGGTTCAGGTGATTCTCCTGCCTCAGCCTCCTGAGTAGCTGGGATTACAGGCGCCTGCCACCACATCCGGCTAGTTTTTTATTTTTAGTAGAGACAGAGTTTCACCATGTTGGCCAGGCTGGTGTCGAACTCCTGACATCAGGCGATTGGTCTGCCTCAGCCTCCCAAAGTGCCGGGATTACAGGCGTAAGCCACTGCCCCTGGCCCCTTTGCCTATTTTCTAATTTGGGTTGTCTTAATTTATTGAGTTGTAATAGTGCCCTACTTTTATTTTACTTTTGCCACTGTTATGTTTTTAAATACTTGGAACTATGTATTAGTTTTCTTACTGGTGCATAACTGACAGCTCTACACAAAGCAGCTTAAATCAGCACACATTTATTGGCTGCACTGTTCTGTACATTAGAGCTGTAGGTAGAGCTCAAGTGGCTTCTCTGCTTAGAGTCTTAAAAGGCTGAGAGGAAAATGTCAGGAAGACTGGGCTCTTACTTGGAGGCTCTGCAGAAGAATCCACTTCCACACTCATTCAAGTTATTGGCTGAATGTAGTTCCTTGTGATTGTCAGACTGACATCCAGTTTCCTTATTGGCTGTCAGCAAGAGGCTGTTAGGGGGTCTTTCTGCTCTTAAGAGACTGGTTGTGATTTTTCTTTTTTGGCCCCCTCTAGCTTAGAGCCAGCAATAACACGTTGAGTCCTTTGCATTTTGAATCTCTCTGACTACTTCTGCAAGCAGAGAAAACTGCTTTAAAAGGGGCTCATGTGATTAGACTAGGACCATCCAGATAATCTCTTTTATATGGTCAGCTGAACCATATATCATAATCATGGGCATATCTTATGGAATTCACGGATGCTAGGCATTAGGGTATGGGATCTTGGAGGCCGTTTTGAGCATTATGCCTGCCACAACTGCTTTGTAGTTATTAAATGATACTCCAAAGTTTCTTTTATTTGCATTGTTGGTTACCACTTCCCGTGTGTGTGTGTGTGTGTGTGTGTGTGTATTTTAAATTATTATTACACTTTAAGTTCTGGAGTACATGTGCAGAACGTGCAGGTTTGTTACATAGATATACATGTGCCATGGTGGTTTGCTGCACCCATCAACCTGTCATCTACATTAGGTATTTCTCCTCATACTATCCCTCCCCTAGCCCCCCAACTCCCAACAGGCCCCAATGTGTGATGTTCCCTTCCCTGTGTCCATGTGTTCTCATTGTTCATCTCCCGCTTATGAGTGAGAACATATGGTGGTTGGTTTTCTGTTCTTGTGTTAGTTGGCTGAGAATGTTGGTTTCCAGCTTCATCCATGTCCCTGCAAAGGGCATAATGAACTCATCCTTTTTTATGGCTGCATAGTATTCCATGGTGCATATGTGCCACATTTTCTTTCTTTAGTCTGTCACCGATGGGCATTTGGGTTGGTTCCAAGTCTTTGCTATTGTGAACAGTGCCACAGTAAACATACGTGTGCGTGTGTCTTTATAGTGGAATGATTTGTAATCCTTTGGGTATATACCCAGTAATAGGATTGCTGGGTCAAATGGTATTTTTAGTTCTAGATCCTTGAGGAATTGCCACACTGTCTTCCACAATGGTTGAACTAAGTTACACTCCCAGCAGTGTAATAGCATTCCTATTTCTCCACATCCTCTCCAGCATGTTGTTTGCTGACTTTTTAATGATCGCCATTCTAACTGGCGTAAGATGGTATCAGAACAGAGATGTGCTTAAGGTTACCTTGAGTAATCAGGGTATATTTCAAAGTATATAAAATAGCCAGGCATGGTGGCATGTGCCTGTAATCCCAGCTACTTGGGAGGCTGAGGCAGGAGAACCGCTTAAACCTGGGAGGCGGAGGTTGCAGTGAGCCAAGATCGCACCCCCGTACTCCATCCTGTGTGGCAGAGCGAGACTCCATCTCAAAATAAAAATAAAGTATATACCTACCTGCAGAAAACAGAAACTTTGTGGTTGCTGAATACTGAGACATTACTCTGTTTTCTGGTGACTTATTCTGGCAATTCAGTTCATCTTTTCTGATAATTCTAATGCCTCTCTTTTCCCACTGTTATAAAGCTATGGCTTATTGGTGGCCTCTGTCTTGTCACTTCTTAAGCAGTAGTTAAGTGCATGGACATAAGAGTTACTTAGCCTGTGTTTGTATTGCAGCTTTGCTATTTTTAGCTAGCTGTCTCCACTTCAAAATAGAAATAATACTTTTCCAGATTTTTAAAATTATTTGTGGCATAACCTCTAGTACCTGGCATATCATACTTGTAACAATAGTAGATGAAAATACGATGTATGTTTTGTTCCTGTCCTTGTTTCTAAACATAAGGAAGAAATGGATTGAGTGGGTTACTTACCAGGTATTATAAGGTGCCTCTTTGGGGTAGAATTCTTATACTAGGCCGGGCACAGTGGCTCACGTCTGTAATCCCAGCACTTTGGGAGGCCAGGGCAGGTGGATCACTTGAGATCAGGAGTTCAATACTATCCTGGCCAACATGGTGAAACCCTGTCTCCACCAAAAATACAAAAATTAGCCAGGCATGGTGGCACACGCTTGTGGTCCCAGCTACTCAGGAGCCTGAGGCAGGAGAATCACTTGAACCCGGGAGGCAGAGGCTGCAGTGAGCTGAGATCACACCACTGCACTCCAGCCTGGGCTACAGAGTAAGACTGACTCAAAAAACAAAAAAAAACAAAAAAAAACCAGAACTCTTATAGAGAGATCAAATATTGACCTTTAAAATGTCATCTATTGCTAGGATAATAGTTTTGGTAAGTTATAAAGCATAGCACCCTAAGTATAGGGAATCATCTAAGGGAGCTGCTTTCTGGGTGTGTTAGAGCTTCAAAACTCATAATGTATATTTCCATTAATGTGAATTGAGTAGTTACTTTGACATGCTTATTTAGTGATATCTTGGTATTTTTTCTTATAAATTTGATAAGCTGCCTGTACACTATTAGCAATGAGACTGTTGATCATTTGATAGAAATCTTTAGTTTGTAAATATTTTATTTCATTACCTAATTCATAGTTTTATGTGGTTCTATCTTACTCTGTTTGTATTAGGATTAGGTTTTGAACTTCAAAAAATGTCCTTTGGCTTCTGTTGCAGTGATCATGTAATTACCTAACCTATAAGTTTAGTGTTAGTAATAATTTTTTTAAAATATGGCACTGTCTGTGCATTACTGGAATGCCCTAACCTTAGTGATGGTGTATTTTTTTAATGACAGAGTTAATTAATTGAGTTTTATTTCTTTTTCATAGATGGGATTTAGAATTGGTTTCATTTTCTTATAGACAAAATTAGTAATAGATTTTAAATGTGTGTGACTTCCCTTCCAATTCAGCTATACAGATTTTAAGTTACATAGTTTTGTGGTAAGGGAACTGTGACAGACATCTGTGGGACATGTACTTGATTGAATTTTTGAACAGATAAACTTTTACAAAAACTTGCAAATAATTTTTTTTTGTTTTTGTTTTTTTTCTTTCAAGGTATCCTTTGTGTGGCTGATCAGTGTCATGGCTTGAGAGAACTAGCCCTGAACTACCACTTATTGAGTGATGAGTTGTTACTTGCTTTGTCTTCTGAAAAACATGTTCGATTAGAACATTTGCGCATTGATGTAGTCAGTGAGAATCCTGGACAGACACACTTCCATACTATTCAGAAGAGCAGCTGGGATGCCTTCATCAGACATTCACCCAAAGTGAACTTAGTGATGTATTTTTTTTTATATGAAGAAGAATTTGACCCATTCTTTCGCTATGAAATACCTGCCACCCATCTGTATTTTGGGAGATCAGTAAGCAAAGATGTGCTTGGCCGTGTGGGAATGACATGCCCTAGACTAGTTGAACTAGTAGTGTGTGCAAATGGATTACGGCCACTTGACGAAGAGTTAATTCGCATTGCAGAACGTTGCAAAAATTTGTCAGCTATTGGACTAGGGGAATGTGAAGTCTCATGTAGTGCCTTTGTTGAGTTTGTGAAGATGTGTGGTGGCCGCCTATCTCAATTATCCATTATGGAAGAAGTACTAATTCCTGACCAAAAGTATAGTTTGGAGCAGATTCACTGGGAAGTGTCCAAGCATCTTGGTAGGGTGTGGTTTCCCGACATGATGCCCACTTGGTAAAAACCGCATGATGTAGGGCATGATGAATAGCACCTTAACTTCAAGCAAATGTATTATAATAAAAGTTTTATTTGCTGTAGTTCTGATATAATTCTACTATTTTGTGGCACAGAAATTTGATATCTTCAGTCAGTATATGTAAAGATTGTTTATTGGAAGACCCATGAATGAGTTTTGGTCAGAAAACTCCATTTGTTTCCTTAGGGTAATAGCAATCATATCTCCGAATTTTTTTAAATGTGGTTCAGATGTAAAAGTAATAACCAGTTATACATGTTAAACAGTTTACAGTCTAAAGGAAACAAAACCTGTATGTTATAATATCCAAGAAGTACTAATAGGTTTTCTGAAATGTTATATTCTCTATGCATTTAAAAAAAATGTAAACTTGACATTTTAGGGTCTTCAGTTATACATACACCTGTTATAAGGTGTTTAATATAGCTCAGGAAAGTGAGCATTTTGTGAGAAAAATGAATTTATTGTATCTAATGAGAAAGATTGGATGAATGTTCTCAAATGTTACAAAGCTGTTAAAAAGGTATATATAAGTAATCGGAACACTTAGAAAACTGATAAATGTCACACAGTGGTATTATAGAAGGATAATACAGAGCCAAGATCAAATTAAAAGACAATAAATGGAACAGAAGGGAGGCAATGTTTAGCTTTGTATAAACTTTTAGGTTTGCTCTGTAATCTGCTAAACCATATACATTCTTTTGTGATATGTTACCATGTATGTGGCACTTGAGGCACTGTATGTAAAGTAAGGAATGCTTTACTAGTTCTCCTTTGTTTTATCTTTGTTTAAACTAGCTTTGAAGTATTAAACAATAATTGAAATGAAAAGCTTATCTATTTTAAAAAGCCAAATTTAAATAAATATAGAACTTTAAAATGTTTATCAGTTGTTTCCATGAAAGAATATTAGTTTCCAGTAAATTTTAGTGATGGCTCACTCATTTTTCCGTTTTGGAATTACATAGTTATATAAGTAGAATTTTTGAAACTCATAAAGGGAGCACCATTGTACAGTCTAGCATAAAAAGCAAATTTTAAAGAGGATATATTTAAGTTCATAATCATTTTTCAGTAAATATTGCTCAGTGAACTGGAAAACTTTAATAGAAAAATGTCTGCAGTTTTGTGATTGTTAATTTGGTTAAACTGATATTTTATATTATTTAAGTTAGGTAACATTTTATATTACTTTCATA
The DNA here is from genome assembly GCF_003255815.1 of Theropithecus gelada. Lineage (NCBI taxonomy): Eukaryota > Metazoa > Chordata > Mammalia > Primates > Cercopithecidae > Theropithecus > Theropithecus gelada. The sequence continues at coordinate 16,172,533 of NC_037685.1, read as the reverse complement.
TGAATAAAGGTAATCCATGCATTGTAGAGCCTAAAAATGTTGCGTTTTTTTAGATGATATAAACTTTGATTCTGGGCACTAGTGCTAGTAGATATTACTGCCCTTCTGAGGGAAATCAGAAGTGATTTACCCCCAATGGAATACATTAATTCTCGAAGTGGCTCCTTTCAGTAGTGTGACTTTTAGAAAATATCTCAGTAGTTAAGGAAGCTAACAGTCTTAGATCTTTTAAAATGGATGACCTTCTTAAGAATAAAGCAAAAGGTGATTTTCTACATAATTTATGCTTTCCAAAAGTGATATGCTCTCCTGCAGCAACATATAAGTGAGAAGAAAAAAGGCTTATCTAGATTCGAAAATTAAAAGCAATTATAGTAATATTTCCCCTCCTCCTAAATAGTAAAAAGCTCTGATTGTACAAGAATTACCTGTGCTAGTCAAGTTTTTTTTCCTTGAACAACTTTGGAAAAATGGATTTGACAGTACATAATCAGTTCTAACCAAAGCTTGTATTTGGAAATTTACTTTTTGTACAAATTGAATTATATAATGCTTAAAATACTTTAATTCACTTTATAAGCAAAATGCATAGTACTTAATTTGTTTATACTGTAAAGTATATGTTAAATGCTTTTATCACTTTGAGAATAAAAAGTTACTAATGCTGTTGTATTTTACTTTTTAAAAACTACACATATTTGACTTTAAACTTAAAAATGTTTCAAATCCATATTTGATGGATATAATATTTAATATTAAACAATGTTTATGATAGACTTGCTGTTTTGAAGATACGAGGTTAGGCTCATGGAACCTATTCTTGAAATAAAGTCTGATGCCTAAAGAAATAGGAAATTTAAAACCTACCATGAAATACAAATTTTTAAATGTTTATACAGAAAATAAGGAATGGATTATTTCTGCATTCAGAATGAGAACTTATAAAACACATTATTTAGACAAAGAATTAGTCTTTAAGGGTCCTAGAACCCAACCAGTCTTTTTAGAGATAAATGTCTTTATATAAATTAGAATAGTTTTCAACTACTGAAATTATTTTCATTGTCTTACTGGCTTTCAATTTGGTAATTTACCATATCAGAAAAAATAGGTATGATTGAAGATTAAGTCAATTCAGTGCATTTAAAGAACCTTTTTGTATTTTTGGGAAAGTTTAGGCTGAAAGGAAGGAGTTTGTGTGAAGAAGGTTCAAGCCTCCACTATGTCCTTTAACACACTATAGTTAATTTCTACCCCACACATAGATGATAATCTTTTCACAGACTCCAACCCCAGTTTGTGGGGCTGGTTTTAATTTTTACCAGGCAGGAAAATTCCAGCTGCTTGCTGACACCCAACTTTAAAAAGGGCACAAAGCCTTTTACTCCAAAAGTGAAATAAGAGCTTATCCTTAGAATAATCAGTCCAATAAAAGGATAAATAATCCTAACTTGTTTTAAATAGGAGAGAAAATTTTGAAAGGAAGGTTTGAAGAGCAGGAAACTACTTGGATGATAAAGGGTAAATAATGACGAGGATGCTAGAAACACTGGCCAGCCTGTTTGTGAACAGGGAAAAAGCATGTGTGTAGTTTTGGAACATCACTCTTTGTATAGCCTGCCAACAATTTATTTAAAACAAATCTTACAGGAACTGTAATCCCAGGTAATTCAGTAAGTGCCACCACAGCAGACCATAAAACTGGATAAGACTTCCTAAGACCTGATTTTTTTCTTGAATTTTTAAGGAGCCGCCAATATCGAGGGTTCCAAATAAAGTTTAGTAGATTTTTTCACCGTCCGTTTTCCTCTACCTGCAACAATATATTAGATGACACTTTGTGGGTATACTTACCTAATTTTGAGCCAGATTAGTGAGAGGATATACTCACTGTAAAGCCCCAGTCAGACAAAAAATACATAAATTTTAACATCTACAACATTTTTTTGAGACAGTCTCACTCTTTTGCCAGGCTGGAGTGCAGTGGTACGATCCCGGCTCGTTGCAACCTCCACCTCCTGGATTCAAGTGATTCTCCTGCCTTAGCCTCCCAAGTAGATGGGACTACAGGCATGCGCCATCACGACCAGCTAATATTTGTATTTTTAGTAGAGACGAGGTTTCACCATGTTGGCCAGGCTGTTCTCAAATTCCTGACCTCAAGTGATCTGTCCACCTTGGCCTCCCAAAGTGTTAGGATTACAGGCGTGAGCCACCGTGCCCAGCCTACAACAGCAAAATAGAAACTGCATTTAAGTTGTACTTAAGTTATAATTAAAGTAAATCACATTACATCATATTGTTCAAAGGGCAGCAAAACTTAATTGGCAGATTTCTGCGTGGCTGTGTTTTGGTTTCTCAACTACTATTTTGAAAGCATGTTCTTGAATCATCTTTATCTGAAAGCTCTACATCTTGTAAGTAGAGTTGACAGGTTTAATTCTTAAGAAATACTTTTGTAAATGTTAATGCTGTCTGTGCTGTAGTTACCTGAATCTATGGTGCTTTCTGTCTTCATTTAATTAAGATTCTTAGGAACAATGAAAAATCATGGTTTTTTTTGAGACGGAGTCTCGCTCTGTTGCCCAGGGTGGAGTGCACTGGTGCCATCTCAGCTCACTGCAACCTCTGCCTCCTGGGTTCAAGTGATTCTTCTGCCTTAGCCTCACGTGTAGCTGGGATTACAGGCACGGGCCGCCACGCCCAGCTTTTATTAATTTTTTTTTTTTTGGTAATTTTAGGAGAAACGGGGTTTCACCACATTGGCCAGGCTGGTCTTGACCTTCAGCGATCCTCCCACTTCAGTTTCCCAAAATGATGGGATTCCAGGCATAAGCCACTGCGCCTACCCAAAAATCTTGAATGCTTTTTTCACATAACTATTAGAATGTTGTTTAAAAATTCCAGGTGCAGATGTCCTCATTTGTTTTTCCTACATAACCAAGTTCTTTGATTTGCAGCTGACCAAAACTTGGTACAAGAATCTTTGTCTCTTCAAGGCAGTTCTGGAAATCCAAAATCCTGAACTGTTTTTCCAGAGCAATTTTCCTAAGAGTTTGGCAGACGTTGGTGTTGCCTGAGTTTAGCCACTAGATGGTGATAATGCACAGATCCAAGTTTTCTTGTGACATTGTAAAGACAATTAGCAGATTAAAGAGGCAGTATTAATTTGGAATGTTTAGGCATTATTATCAGGAGTAGACAGGCTAAATAGGAGGTGTGAAAGAAAGTTCTCCCTCTGTATTTGAGGAAGATACCTGGTGACTGGGTTATTTTCAGACTGTTGTGGAACTACAGTTAAAAAAAAAAAACAACAGTAAAAATGAATTCCTAGACAAGACCAAAGACACATAAAATACAAGCTCCAATTTTTTTAATTAGACCCAACAGAAACAAAAACACTCCAACAAATTGCTTTAAAAGTTTATAAAAGCTTCCTGTCAGTATCTGTACTTTTTTCCTCACAGACTAGTAACATCTGGTTGGCAGGCACTGGTCTGAGGACCACACTTTGGTGCTAAAAAGCCTGTACTATAGTGCATCCAATTCAGTCAGCAGAACCTGGGTTCAAGACCTGACTTCATTACTACTAGCTGGGTAGCCAGAGAAAGATCACTTAGCCTTTCTAAGGTCCAATTTACTCATTTGGATCAGGCTAATTACATCTATGATTAAGCTTTCTATGAACGCTCAGTAATAATGTACTAACCTCTCAGGAAGCACTTGAATATCAGCTGAAACTGAATCACATAATTGGTACATTTACATATTAAATGTGAATTGTTTTCTCGGACATCCACTCCATCTTCTTACTGACTGGTGTTTTATCCTTGAATAGAAACGTGTTCAGTTGATCATCAAATACTTAAAGGACCTTGAAAGCTTGTCTGGCTCTAATGAAAGCACAGCTGAACTCGGACCGAAACCTGTCCTCTCTCGGAGATGTGCAACCTCTTCCACTGCGCTGACAGCTTTGTGGGAAGAGGGAGAACTACAGGAAACAGTGAAGAAGTCAGACGCTGCCTGTTTACGCAAACATGTCTGCAGCCATATACCTGCACACCCCGGCTGGAAGAACTGCGGAAGCACTATGCCATCAGCTTAAAGTCTAGGTGACTACAAAACCCAGGAAGGTCTGGCACATAAACTACATGAGGCAAGATCAAGGATGACAATTTGTTCTTTGATATTATCACTGCCATTCACTGTGACCTGCCAAACATATACAACTTCCATCTTTACAGCAATCCTAAATCCTAGGATTTAGTGATGTTAGGTTGCTTAAATAACACAAGCCAGTTACTAGCTAGTTCCAAAATGCCAGCCAGAAATGTGTGTTAACACTGGATTTGCCACATCTAGAAGCACAACCACTCCAGTTACGGTTTCTAAACGAATCTCTAAAGTTATGTGAATGGACTGTAATCAGACTATACTAAACTTGGTTTCAGAAGTTATAAAAGTTGTAAAGTCAGTCTAAACTAAAGCACTTGAGTGAAAAAGTATAACTGCCATACCAGAAAAAAGAGCTCCCATCATGAAAATGTCACTGAAGGTATTTTTTTTATTTTTGAAGGTATTTTAAAAATCTCGGCACATCATACCTATCTGTGGGACCTTGGGTCTAAAGGTCCTACATAACTGATATGAACCATAATTCTCTGTATTAACAAAGGCTCGGAAATTGAAACCAAGATCACTTAACTTGCTCACTTTGGCCAATATAGTATGAATTTCAGTTTCTTTCCGAGAGAAAAGTCCTGAGATGTTAATATGCAGCAGTTCTGCTGATGTGCATTTTAACTTCCTGCACCAAGGAAGAAAAGCTAAGAAATTCACAAAAGTAAAATCAGCCCCTGAAAAACAGATGCTGGTGATTGGCGAAAAAAGAGCAGTAGAATTAAGGTGTTTTATAAACCAGAGAGTGTTTTGTTTTTGTTAGGTAAAGGGATTTCTTCATATGTTATTTTGATAAAAGGGAATTTCATAGGTAAAAACCAATATTCAAAATTATAAAACAAATAGAACTCTCTGTGCACAATCACTGCATCAAAAATTTGCAAGAGATTCAACAGAAATTCTTTAGTTGACAAATGTGGTTTGAAGGGGTAATAAAATCTTTTTATGGCTAAACCAAGAGTCTTGTTTCCTGTTGGCCCAAAAACAGATGTTTCATTTCCCAGATAAGTAGGTTCTCCACTGTAAAGAAATATTCTTGTATAGTTCGTTTCTATGTTCTTGAACTCTGCTCCAAATTCAGCCAACTTGCTAAAGGTCCTTAACACAAACTGGGAACAGTCGTAGGAATCAAACCATGTCTCTGCCCCTTTTTCTGGGCTGGCTTTTACATTCCATGTCTCGTAATAAATTCCTGTTTCATTGTCCTGTTTCACCCACTTTGCCATTTGATTGAACATGTTTCCTAGTTCAAAAAAACAAAACAAAGTCACCTAGTGAACGAAGCTAATCATGTTAATTTTTTTTTTTTTTTTTTTGAGTCAGATCTCCTCTGTTGCCAAAGCTAGAGTACGGTGGTACAATCACAGCTCACTGCAGCCTTGACCTCCCAGGCTTAAGTGATCCTCCCACCTCAGCCTCCTGACTAGCTGGGACTACAGGTGCGGGCCACCAAAGCCAACTAATTTTTTACTTTTTTTTTTTTATTTGAGAACAGCCTGGGCAACACAGGGTCTTGCTGTACTGCCCAGGCTGGTCTCAAACTCTCAGCCTCAAGTGATCCTCCTGCTTCAGTCTTCTAAAGCACTGGGATTATAGGTGTGAGCTACCATGCCTGGCCTAATCATATTAATTTTAAGTAAAATGTTCTAACTTGATTAAGACTATGGATGCATGTGAGTAAACAATGGTTTTGGATTTCCACACCTATGAAACCAAAAAAGAGTCCGCATTGCCAAGACAGTCCTAAGCCAAAAGAACAAAGCTGGAGGCATCACACTACCTGACTTCAAACTATACTACAAGGCTACAGTAACCAAAACAGCATGGTACTGGTACCCAAACAGAGATATAGACCAATGGAACAGAACAGAGCCCTCAGAAATAATACCACACATCTACAACCATCTGACCTTTGACAAACCTGACAAAAACAAGAAATGGGGATAAGGATTCCCTATTTAATAAATGGTGCTGGGAAAACTGGCTAGCCATAAGTAGAAAGCTGAAACTGGATCCCTTCGTTACACCTTATACAAGAATTAATTCAAGATGGATTAGAGACTTAAATGTTAGACCTAAAACCATAAAAACCCTACAAGAAAACCTAGGTAATACCATTCAGGACATAGGCATGGGCAAGGATTTCATGTCTAAAACACCAAAAGCAACGGCAACAAAAGCCAAAATTGACAAATGGGATCTAATTAAACCAAAGAGCTTCTGCACAGCAAAAGAAACTACCATCAGAGTGAATAGGCAACCTACAGAATGGGAGAAAATTTTTGCAATCTACTCATCTGACAAAGGGCTAATATCCAGAACCTACAAAGAACTCAAACAAATTTATAACAACAACAAAAAAACCCCATCAAAAAGTGGGCAAAAGATATGAACACACATTTCTCAAAAGAAGACATTCATACAGTCAACAGACATATGAAAAAATGCTCACCATCACTGGCCATCAGAGAAATGCAAATCGAAACCACAATGAGATAACCATCTCACACCAGTTAGAATGGCAATCATTAAAAAGTCAGGAAACAACAAGTGCTGGAGAGGATGTGGAGAAATAGGAACACTTTTACACTGTTGGTGGGATTGTAAACTGGTCCAACCATTGTGGAAAACAGTATGGTGATTCCTCAAGGATCTAGAACTAGAAATACCATATGACCCAGCCATCCCATTACTGGGTATATACCCAAAGGATTATAAATCATGCTGCTATAAAGACACATGCACATGTATGTTTATTGCAGCACTATTCACAATAGCAAAGACTTGGAATCAACCCAAATGTCCATCAGTGACAGACTGGATTAAGAAAATGTGGCACATATATACCATGGAATACTATGCAGCCATATAAAAGGATGAGTTTGTATTTTTTGTAGGGACATGGATGCAGCTGGAAACCATCATTCTCAGCAAACTATCGCAAGAACAGAAAACCAAACACCGTATGTTCTCACTCATAGGTGGGAATTGAACAATGAGATCACTTGGACTCTGGAAGGGGAACATCACACACCGGGGCCTATTATCGGGAGGGGGGAGGGGAGGGATGGCATTGGGAGTTATACCTGATATAAATGATGAGTTGATGGGTGCTGACAAGTTGATGGGTGCAGCACACCAACATGGCACAAGTATACATATGTAATAAACCTGCACGTTGTGCACATGTACCCTAGAACTTAAAGTATAATAAAACAAAACAAACAAACAAAAAAATGTGACCCAAGTCACATAAGGAGTTACCAATGGAAGAGTTGCTGAACTCTTTTCATTACTAACCAACAATGCAGCATGTGCAACAAAATTCTAACTTTCAGCAACTTTCCAATACATCCAAAAGAAGAAAAAAATCTCAAAGATAAAATATTTAAACTGCTCAAGAGGGCCTCAAATATAAGATCATACACATTTTGGGAGGCAATGTATCAAAGTAGTTAGGAGAATGGGCAATGGGGCGTAACTGCCAGGGCTAGAGTCCCACTTACTAAGCTGTGTAACCACTCTATGCCTCAGTTTCTCCATCTGTAAAATGGGCAAAATAATAGTAACTACCTGCAGAAGTTGTGATGATGAATGATGTGATATATGTACAGTACTCAGAACAGTGCCAGAACCAGTCTATATGAGTAGTAGCTATTATTTTTCATCATAAAAATATCACTAAAATTTTTTCAGATATAGTTAACATATCCTTTAATCAGGCATTTTATGGATTTCTCTTACTATTTCGTTTAGAAAGTCCAATTTAATTGTACAAAATGTTTTATCATTTTATTCATTTTTATGATAGGAAAAGAGCATTTTTAGGGAGAAATGCAAAGATCAGAGATACACTACTCATCACCTACAGGTGAAGTTCTGCATGAGTAATAGTTTGGGTCAGAGTTTAGCGGTTCCACCAAAAGCAAATGCAACATAAACAAAGATGAACAGATGAGACTTAATTCAACTAAAAAGCTTCTGCACAGCAAAAGGAACAATCAGCAGAGTAAACAGACAACCCACAGAGTGGGAGAAAAAAACAGACAACCCACAGAGTGGGAGAAAATCTTTGCAATCTACACATCTGACAAAGGACTAATATCCAGAATCTACAAGGAACTCAAATCAGCAAGAAAAAACAATCCCATCAAAAAGTGGGTTAATGGCTGGGGAGTGGTGCTTCACTCCTTTAAACCCAGCTCTTTGGGAGGCCGAGGTGGGCGGATGACTTGAGGTCAGGAGTTTGAGACCAGCCTGGCCAACATGGCAAAAACCAATCTCTACTAAAAATACAAAAATTAGCTTGGCATGGTGGCGGGCACCTGTAATCCCAGCTACTTGGGAGGCTGAGGCAGGAGAATCGCTTGAACCCAGGAGGTGGAGCTTGCAGTGAGCCGAGATCATGCCATTGCATTCCAGCGTGAGCGACAAGAACAAAACACCTTAAAAAAAAAACAAAAAAAACAAAAGGGTGGAGGGTTGCTAAGGACACAAATAGACAATTCTCAAAATAAGATACATAAATGGCCGACAAACATGAAAAAATGCTCAGGAAAATGCAATGCAATGATCAGGGAAATGCAAATCAAAACCACAATGTGATACCACCTCACTCCTGCAAGAATAGCTGTAATCAAAACATAAAAAAAAATAGATATTGGCGGGATGTAGTGGAAAGGGAACACTTCTACACTGCTGGTGGAAATGTAAATTAGTACAACAACTATGGAAAACAGTGTGGAAATTCCTTGAAGAACTAAAAGTAGAACTGCCATTTGATCCAGCAATCCCACTACTGGGTATCTACCCAGTGAGGAAAAGAACTCATTATACGAAAAAGATACTTGCCCATGCATGTTTATAGAAGCACAGCACAATTTGCAATTGCAAAAATATGGGACCAGCCCAAACACCCATCAATCAATGAGTGGATAAAGAAAATGTGGTGTATATATACCAAGGAATACGACTCAGCCATAAAAAGGAATTAAATAATGGCATTTGCAGCAACTTGGAATAATGGTCTCCAATTCCATCCAAGTGAAGTAACTCTTCAGGAATGGAAAACCAAACATTGTATGTTCTTACTCATAAGTGGGAACTAAGCTACGAGGATGCAAAGGCATAAGAATGATGAACTTTGGGAATTTGGGGGAAAGGGTGGAGAGGGGTGAGGGATAAAAGACTACACATTGGGTACAGTGTACACTACTCAGGTAATGGGTGTGCCAAAATCTCAGAAATCACCATTGAAGAACTCATTCATGTAACCAAACATAACCTGTTCCCCACAAACCTATTGAAATAAAATAAATAAAAAATACAAGAGATGAAAAAAATTCCCAAAGTTTAGTGGTTCCAGAAGTACATTTTACAAATGACCTCTAAGTAAAACATTACTGAAATGTTTCCATAGAAGTATTACAATTTCTTTCATTTGGATTTTGATGTAATTATCAAATATTGCTATGTTTTCAAAACTTACCTGATATAGTCGCTACTTTAACTAATGTCCCATTTTCCTTCCAGTGAACATCATCAATTCCCTCAAAAAAGCAGGCAGCGCCTTGATTACACCAGAAAGGGGCATCCATTTCAGGTCGGAGATGGGGAAATGTACAGTTGCCAAGTTGGAAGAGTTCATACCATTCCATTGTGTAGTTCTTGCCAGTTAATGTACTCCTGAATCCAATGGCATCATGCATAATTTTCTGTGTAAACACAATACACGTATAAAAGCAACTGAGACATAACCATGGGTCCAGGTAACCTGATAGGAGAAAATGTGGCACATCACAAATGCATATCAAGTAGAACAGCTGTTCAGCTGTTCTTCCATGCTGCTATTGTCATATCCACTCTGTGGCCCCAATCTCCAGGCCCTCCTCCACCCTGGCTTTGGTCCCTACAGCTCATTTCAAATAGGAGGCATGCATATTATGTGGACAAGCTCGTAATTTCCTCAGAGCTTAGAATAAGTGTGCGGAGCACCCTGCCGGTCTCCGGAAGGAGCTCTACAGACCTCGCGTGGTGATGGGTTAACCTGGAAAAGTGACTACAACAGGGTCTGGAAATCAAGAGGTGCTTTCTGCCTACCCTGCCCCTTCTGGGCCTCTTCTCATCTTCCAGGAGCTGGATACAGGAGCTGGATTCAGATTCATAATATTACAACGGATAATGGTGATTACATTTGTCGTCAAGATTATAAAATCTAATAGTAACTATTTTTGACTACTCATTTTAAATGTACTAAGAGAAACACCAACATGATCTAAAGTCAGCCATCTAAGTAGTGATTACTCCCTAAAAATCAACTTAATAACCAAATCATTGAATTAACCAAAGTTGTAAGACCAAGATGCATCCTTACCAAGTGTCCCAGGAGGTCTCCATATTTAAATTCCCATACTGGGGCTTGTAATCGAAAGACTTCAATGTCATCATCACCCTCTATAACTGGGATAGGTGAGCCAGTTGGACAGAAAGTATATTCAGCTTGACAATAAGGATCAGGTTTTGGACGGGAGTCAAAGCGTCTAATAAAGAAAAAGAAACCATCTACTTAGATTCCAACAGGAATTTGATTCTTCTCCCATCTTTTAGAATCCAGTAACATTTTTAGGGGACCATTCAAAGGTCAGACCATAGTTAATAAATATAAACATACATTTTGTTATCTTGTGAACAAACTTCCAATAATCTTTTTAATAGCAAATGATAAACTCAAAGCACTCTGATAAATCCAGGATTCCCTGTTCCCTGATCCCACTGTGAAAATTTTGAAGACAGGAATCCTGTCTTAAAATTTTTATAGCTCCAGGTCATAGTAGACATTTGCAAATGTTTACAGATTAAATGAACATTTTTCCAACGTGTTCAGTTTTACAAACAATCCATACATTAAGATTATTCAGATGATTATGAGTAATAGTATATATTTTATATTTACTTACGAATTAACATTCAACCAATATGTATTGAAGTTCTACTAGGTATATAGGGAACTATAGGAAGAAGGAGGGAAACAAATTAAAACACTGTTGCTTTTCTCTGTGGGTGGGAGCTGCAAAGACATTCAACAAGTAATGAGTGTGGGATGTGCTAGACTAAAGAAATTGGGTTCTACCGGCACAAAGGAAGGACAAATCATTGTTAACCAGGTATGGGATGAATGGGGTGGGGAGGGCAAAGAAAGAGATGAAGGCCGGGCCTACGTTTTTAACGTACTTGGCTAGAAGGTTAAGACAGAAAGGCAGAGGAAATGTTAAGTATTATAAGACAAGCCTGGCACATTTGGTCTCCGGTAGGTACGGAAGACTAGGATTCAGGCTTCAATGCACGAGTGGAGACAGAAGAGACTGGCAGGGGCTGTCATTCTGTCACTAGGAGAATGTGCATGGAATTCCCTGCCTTACAACTGGGGGGGGCCTAAGCTTAAAGGATGTTAAGTAGCAGATCTGATAGGACTGAATTTGCTATAAAGTAAACCTTATTTCATGAATTAAAAGAGGGTAGGGAGAGAGGCCAAATTAAACATGAGAGATCAGTTAGAAGGTGACCTCAACAATGCAGGCAAGAAAAGAAGACCAGAGAAGGCCATAGCAATAGGACTCGAGGAGCACCACAGTTGAATTCAGCTCAGCAGACACACTGGTCACTCATAATCTGGCACTGGGAAAGAAGGAAGTGGTGGCGACAAGAGCTTCTATCTAAGAATCCTAGATCCCCAACCCAGATCTACTGTTTTACAATCCCAACAAATCAACAAAAATTTCTATTTTAACTTAAGAAGTTAAAATCTTTATGCTGACCAAAAACATTAACAACGCTCCCAAAAGCTTCTGCCACTTGGGTACAGTGTTTTATAGGCACTTACCTGGTTTAAACAAATACATAATCACATAGAGATTGCACTGACCCACAGCAAAGTCTATTTTAGTTCAAAGGTAATTTAAATGTGAACTTAATAAACTTAAATATTATATTCAATTGAGGGGATTAGATGGGGGCATGTACTTAATATCTGAGACTTAAAAAAAAAAATCCACTAAAAAGCTATGGTCAACACCTTGCCCTAATGTTAAATCAAAGCGTTTGGATTTACAATTCTTGTTCTATTGAGTAATTTTGACTTCTTACAGTTTATTATTAACATTTTCCAGAAAACTAGCTTCAACCACAAACTTCTCTTTCCACGTAGTATACCACACGAAACAAAAAAGTGTTGCAAACCTTTCAGTGAGCAGAACACACTATCTAGATTTGATAACAGCTGGCATTCTGCTAGATTTAATCCTTCCAGCAAACCGATAAGTGCTACCAGTATTCCTATTGTGTGACTCAGGGCATGTGGGCACAGAGATTCTGAGTAACTTTCCCAAGATCCCTGGTCATGATGGAGCCAGATTTGACCCGCAGCAGGCAGAACCTAAAACTCGCTCCTCACAAAGAGGAAATCCTGCCTTCCCACTCATACTGTCATGCAAAATAGCTGTTTTTATTTTTCAGGTTTGTTGTGTGCAGTTTTAGCTGTTGATTACTTATGCTGGTATGTTAAAATTATGTCCATTAGAAATTGAATTAAAATAATGATGCTTTTGGTTTAAAGAACAACAGCTGTTTTCAGAAACTGCTGGTCGTTCTCCTGCCTGATGTTGACATCATGTTTTCTTTCTCTGTGTTTAGCTATCTCTGACCGCCGGAGGCTGTGTGTCTTCTCTGTCAAAGGCTGGAATCGGCCTCCCAGGAGTGCGGGCCCTGTCCTCGTCTTAGGACCGGCGTCCTACCTCCAGGCTGAAGACCGGACAAACGCGATGACTATCTTCCCGGTCTAACCAGGACTGCAGGAGACGGAGATTCCGGGATGCGGGACTTTTGAGTGCAAAACTGGGAAGTTCCAATAAGGACTTCGGATCGGGTTCTGATCAGGTTCAAACCAGAGCGAGTTGGTCGCCCAGTAAATTGTACCAAATGTTCTGCAGTAATAACTAATGACAGTGCATGATATAAATAAATGCGACAGACAGTGTTTTTAAACTACTCAATAAATCAGCGACTTGTATCCAGAAATCCCTCCATTAAATAACATTACTCTCCTTTTCTGCTGCCACGATTCGGGACTGTCCTGAGTCTGCCGCAAGTGGCCAGAGGGAGGAAAGGTCCCAGGGCTGTGCATAACAAGCGGCTGCGACTCCCCAGTCCTCAACTTTGCTCTCAAGTGCGCTCCGAGCATCACCCGGCGCTGCCCCCGCGCCGTCTCGTGATCCGACACAAACCACCGTGCGCGGGGCTCCCCGCGCGAGCACCCTGTCCCCCATCGGCAACGCCGACTGCGACCCCGACCCCGACAGTGCGCGTGCCGCCGCACTCACTTGTAGGGCACCGGCCAGTGGCGCCGGGAGAGAACGCCCGAGACCCGGGGCCAGCCCGGAACCGCCGCGAGCCAGAGCAGCGCCACGGCCGGGCACCAGGAAGCGCGTCCCCGAGCCGCGCCCGCGCCCCGCCGCATCTTGGCGCCCTGTGCGGTGTCTAACTCCGGCGCCATCAGGCTGCACCCAGTGCTTCCGGATCCTCTGGAGGCCTGCGACGCCTGAGGGAGGAGCATGCGCGGAGCCGCCAGCCCAGGACGCGGGACGCCCCACCCCGGCGAGTCAGGCCCAGAGCTTGGCAGCAAGCGCAGGTTCCGGCGCGTGACGCCTCCCCGCACCCTGACCGCGGCGGCTGCCGCACTTTTCAGTCCAGGAAGGCGCTTTGGTCTGGCTCCCAGGAGAATTCGATCCAGCCCTGGGGCCTCTTCTTTTATGAACTGACCTCTCCCTGCCCAGCAGCCGCCACCAAAACCAAACCAAAACCGAAAATCTGTCACTGGGGCTCCTCCCAACACCGAACTTTTACCCCATCACACAGGGCCCACGCTAAGTGTCAACAAACGTTGAGTGAATGAGAATGTGTATTTGGGGCTGAGGGTGCGGAGCTGGGGGTGCAGTAAGGAAGAAGAGACAATAGTGGAGAAATGGCTTGTCCTCACCCGACCTGGGCCGGTGATAACAGTGGTTAACACTGACAATATGTGGTCCCTGCCACTCCCCAAGAGCTTAGTGGGGAAATGACTTGTCCTCACTCGACCTGGGCGTGATAACAGTGGTTAAACACCGACAATATGTGGTCCCTGCCACTACCCGAGTGCTCCCGAATCCACCCCCTCCCCTACCGCTCCCGCCACCGGCAGGTGTTCCTTGCTTGGATCTGTCACTTAACTGGAAAGAAGCTTCTGCATCACCTTCTCTTCTCTGACTCTTCAACCATGTCGAGAAAACAATGGCATCAATTACCTGACTTTTGAGGAGCCTCTCATGGCTTGCTTTGCTGTTAGGCACAAATACTGACTTAAGTCTGTACGTAGTACATTCAAGGCCTTGCCATAGTCACTTGTTTTTTACCAGAGAGCAGTTTTGCAGAGCCTTAGACCGGGACTTTCCAACTCTTTCACTTCACCCACAACTCGTGTGAAGCATCATAATGTTTGTAAGGCTATGGGAATAAGCAAGGTGGCTTCGGTAGCCAGGGATGACCACCACAATCCATTGGAGGGTGTGTGGCTTGTGGGGGTGTCACTGACTTCCTCGGACCCTCCAGACCTCTTGATTACAGATGGGACTGAGTACCCTGCCCTGAACACACACTCCTTTGCCCACTTGCTGCACCAGGTGCGAGGCTTCTGCCAGGTTCAGACCGGGCTGCATTTTCCCACACATCTGTCTGAGCGTTTTGAAAGCTACCTAGCTCTCCTCCCTATACTATGGCCAAATTCAAAACTGCCAAGGCTAAACTGGCTTCTTCAAAGACCTGCCCAAGTAAGAGCGGGAAGCATTCTAGCCCTGAGGGCTGAAATGTAGTATCTGATTTGAAGGGTACCTGAAGTATTCCCTGTGGACCCACACTTGAGCCTGGCTTAAAAAGCAATTAGCAGGAACAGCTTAAAAACAAAACAAAAAACAAGAATTAGAGTGTTTACAAATCCTGGAACCATACACTAGAGGGCCACAGTAGAACCTCCCATTCAGTTCAAGACTTCCCAGAGCTACAAAAACAAATTCAGGTTGACCTGGTTCAGTGGTGGAGACCTCTGGTCCTGCTTCTGCTGTCTCTGTCTCCTCACTCTGTGTGCAGGGAGCTCTCATGGTAAGAAAGCACTTCCTGGTATTGGATTTATTTATTTATTTTTTTGGAGACGGAGTCTCCTTCTGTCGCCGAGGCTAGAGTGCAGTGATGCCATCTCGGCTCACCACAACCTCCACTTCCCAGGTTCAAGCAATTCTCGTGCCTCAGCCTCCCTAGTAGCTGGGATTACAAGTGTGTGCCACTTGTAATTTATTTATTTATTAGAGACGGTGCTTCACCTTCAAGTTGGCTCCTCGGTCCCAGGAACACCATAGCCAGAGGCTATTATTTTCAGCTTTGAGAGCCAGATGTGGTGGAAGAGGCCCTCCCATGGTTGTTGGTAAACCTCCTTCAGCATTTACTGTAGTGTCAGGAGTATCAGTAAGTGGGGCCAGAGATGCTACCCCAAAAAGCTGGAACTTCTTCACTCTTTATTTCATTTATTCGAACCAAATAGTTAACAAAGTCTCTGCCAGCATTGCTCTGTGCATCTTTTTTATTGGTGGAATTTCCTATGCCAGTGTAGTTATACCCTTCCACCTGAACCTCACACATGAATTTCTGCCTATTTTTGTTCCCCAATGCTCTAATTTCATAGGATGGGGTCGTCTTCCTTTTGCCACGCCAGGCATAGAGAAAATTTTTAACATCACCCATGATTGAAGTATCTTCTTCAGATCAGCCTACGCTTCCTGGTGCCCAACTCAGGACCACGTGGCTCTGGCCTTCCACGGAGACAACAGAGACACACACAGCAACTTGCATAAAGGAATCGGCAAAAATAAAAAATAAAAAATTTTAAGGAGAAAAGAAAGGAGGTTGTTATGACACTTTATGATTTGCTGTGGTTTGAGAGAAATATTGTTTTCTGGTAATTTTGAGGCTGGTTTTATCAGTCCACGCTAATGAATACCAGGGCAGATTAAAGTCCGAGCTGATTTTTAGTTTCTCACTTACAATCTCATTTTTTATCTTAGGCGTTAAAAACATTATTCTGAGAAGGAGCTTCACCAGTTTGCCTAAGAGCTCTGGCCTTAGACACACTAATTTTCTACTCCTTTTTGTTTGTAGGACAGGGTCTCACTTTGCCACCCAGGTTGGAGTGCAGTAGTGCAATCACAGTCACTGCAGCCACAGCCTCCTACCTCAAGTGATCCTCCCATCTCAGCCCCTATAGCAGCTGGACTACAGGAATGTACCACCATGCCCAGATAATTTTAAATTTTTTTGTAGTAATAAGGAGTCTCACTATGTTCCCAAGCTGGTCTCTAATTCCTGGGCTCAAGCGATCCTCCTGCCTTGGCCTCCCAAAGTGCTAGAATTAAAGGCATGAGCCTGGCCCTGACACAAATAAGAGGTTAAGAAACTCTTGAAGGTAACCAAAAATTAACGAACCTCCAAAGTGTTTCTGAAACTTGGATATACTTACCTGTTGTTTACATGATTAACTGGTCTAAACAAATACATCAACTATATGTAGGTTCTATTTTCAGAGTTTTGACAATTTCACTTGCCTAAAGCATAATTTATTTTAGTTCAAAGATAATTTTATTTTATTTTCATTTTTATTTTGAGACAGGGTCTCGCTCTCTTGTCCAGGTTAGAGTGCAGTGACATGACCATGGCTCACTGCAGCCTTGACCTCTCAGGCCCCAGCGATCCTCCCACCTCACTTCCTGAGTAGCTGGGACTACAGGCCTGTGCTACCATGCCTGGCTAATTAAATAAAATGTTTTTGGTAGAGTCAGTCTCACTTTGTTGCCCATGCTGGTCTCAAGCTCCTGGGCTCAAGTAATCCTCTTGCCACAGCCTCCCAAAATGTTGAAATTATAGTCATGAGCCACTATGCCCGACCCAAAGATAATTTTAAAAGCATAATTTAAGTGTGAATTTAATAAAATTAAAATTTATAATATTCACTTAAGGAAGAGATTGGAGTGTGACATCTACTCATTAGGTGACACTTAAAAACAAACTGTGGAGCCATAATGAATACATCACCCTAATCCTAAATCGAGTGATTTGGATTTATAATCTTTCACTTGTTACATTACATTTTTTAGACAATTCTTTAATCTTGTACTTGTTTATTGAATATATTTTTTAGTTCTGTTGTGATCGGTTTATCAATAGCCTCAAGAAAATCGGCTTCAGAACAAAAACTCTTTTCTTTGTGTTGTTAAATAAAATGTATGAGAGGCCGTGGTTTTGGACTGAGCTCCTGCATTAGGTCGCAACAGATTGAACCAAAATGGGGTCACTTGTGCTAAGTGCCATGTAATCAAGCTGAAACGTAAACAAGAAAATTCCCAAATAGACTGGCTTTTCCCAAAAACAAGAGATTTACAGCAAGCAATCAGAAAAGGCCCAGTCAGCCTGAGTCAGCATGATAAGGAAGTCCTCTGCTGTAACCCTTTATAAGGAAAGTAACCTGAAGTAACCTGATGTTAACCAATTCACTTTTTGTATTTCGGTTTCCCTATTTCTGTTCAAGTAACCTTAGGAGAACCAACTGGTCTGCCAGGCTCATTGAAGCTCCCTCTATTTTGAATAGCAACTGCCTGTTTTATGAGTCACTAATAAAAGCCAATTTGACATTTTAATTAATTTTTTTTTTCTTTTTTTGAGACAGAGTCTTGCTCTGTAGGCCAGGCTGGAGTGCAGTGGTGCAATCTCAGCTCACTGCAACCTCTGTCTCCCGGGTCCAAGTGATTCTCCTGCCTCAGCTTCCGGAGTAGCTGGGATTACAGGCATGTGCCACCAGGCCCACATAATTTTTGTAGTTTTAGTAGAGATGGGGTTTCGCCACGTTAGCCAGGCTGGTCTGAAACGCCTGGCCTCAGGTGATCTGCCTGTCTCTGCCTCCCAAAGGGCTGGGATTACAGGCGTGAGCCACGGGGCCAAGTCAAATTTTGTTTTTGTTTTTTTAATCAACGTATATCAAGGAAACTAACGTGGTGCAAACAGTGAACAGAAATACACTAGTATCAAGGTTTTGACACAGATGACATATACTATTTTTAATCTTTCCAACAACCCTATGAAAAGGTGCTACTTCCTACCTTCAGACTGAGGAAATGTTGGTACAGATATTTTGAGTAACTTCTCGGGATCACATAAGACAGTGAGGGTGGAGTGAGATTTGATCTTGAGCACTCAGACCCTCACTAAGTTATCCTGCTTTTCAAATTCACACCTTGTCCTCCTTTTCCTCCTCATCCGCAGTGATGATGGATGCATGTGTGTTTCCCACAAGCAGTTGCTCTTTGCCCTGTCTGGTGTCGACACCATGTTTACGTCCTCTTTCTAAATCTGGGCGTCAGTCACTGACAGTAAATACCCTACTGGGTCAAGGGCTAGAATCACCCTCAGGGATTTACAGTACTCCACCTGTCACTTATGAGCAGCAATCTACCTCCAGGTTAAGAAAGGTAGGTTTCTTCTTGAAAGCAGATGCAGGGTTTATTCAGCACTCAGGATTAGTGAATTTTTATTGGAGGAATGTGGGACTAATAATTTAAAGATCCAGTAGGGAAAGTAGTGTTTGCTGGAGATTGCAGATTTCATCTTTTTAATAATAAAAGAATAGTTCCTCGTTTCCCGCTGGAACCATGGAGAGTGTCAAAGAGAAGAAGAAGAAGGTTCCTACTGTACCAGAAACCCTCAAGAAAAAGCAAAGGAATTTCACAGAGCTGAAGATCAGATGCCTGAGAAAGAAGTTTGCCCAAAAGATGCTTCGAAAGGCAAGGAGGAAGCTTATCTATGAAAAAGCAAAGCACTACCACAAGGAATATAGGCAGATATACAGAACTGAAATTTGAATGGCAAGGATGGCAAGAAAAGCTGGCAACTTCTATGTACCTGCAGAACCCAAATTGGCGTTTGTCATCAGGATCAGAGGTATCAGTGGTGTGAGTCCAAAGGTCCAAAAACTGTTGCAGCTTCTTCGCCTTCGTCAAATCTTCAGTGGAACGTTTGTGAAGCTTAACAAGGATTCGATTAACATGCTGAGGATTGTAGAACCATATATTTCAGGGGGTATCCTAATCTGAAGTCAGTAAATAAACTAATCTACAAGCGTGGTTATGGCAAAATCAGTAAGAAGTGAACTGCTTTGACAGATAACGCTTTGATTGCTCCATCTCTTGGTAAATATGGCATCATCTGCATGGAAGATCTGATTCATGAGATCTATACTGTTAGAAAATGCTTCAAAGAAGCAAATAACTTCCTGTGGTCCTTCAGATTATCTTCTCCATGAGGCAGACTAAAGAAAAAGACCACCCATTTTGTAGAAGGTGGAGGTGCTGGCAACAGGGAGGACCAGATCAACAGGCTTATTAGAAGAATGAACTAAGGTGTCTACCATGATTATTTTTCTAAGTTGGTCAGTTAATAAACAGTACCTGCTCTCAAAAAAACACAGAATAACTTTTCTTCAAATATCTGGTCAATGAATGATGTTGTACAGAAGAAACCCAGGGAGCATCCTACCTGAAATTTTATTAACAGGTAACTTTTATTTAAAAATTATCAAATAAAATGCAAATTATCTGCATTTTTCCTATTTATTTCCTCTGATCAGATAAGAAAACTAGGCAACACATACGGCGTTTTGGACTTTCTAAGAACTTGCTAAGTTTGTGAGACAAAATGTCATGAGGAGCAGCGGCATCCTAGCCAAGTTGCCTGCTTCCACTGCCCTTAGTTACAGCCCACAGCTGTATCCTGATCTCAGACTCTCCATGTTAAGTGTCCTAAGAATTTTTTTTGCCCTCCAGCTCCGATGAAGATGCAATGGGGTCTTTTCTTTAGTCTTCCCTGTCAAAAACATCACTTCAACTTCCAGCTTTGGAACTGAGCGGTTAAAAAAATTATTGCACACAATTAAATATTTTAAAACAATTAAAATATTGCATATCAAAATCGACATTCTCTGTTGAAATAAGTTGAATGGAAGTTACTTTTTAGTAGTCCAGCAAAGGATAGAATCCATTTTTTCCCCCTTGCTCTTTCGTTTAAAGATAATTTTCAAATAAAAGTTATCTATTAATAAAAATCTAGCTTATGGCTTCCTGGCGCCCTCTCTCTGCCCTCCCAACAAAAAGGACAGATTCTCTGCAGCTTCCGCGGGACCCGCGAGGCGCAGGTTCAGCGGACAGATCTCTCTCCCACCTGGGACCCCATAGCCAACACGCCAGCACTCCAGTGGGGCTATGCGCCAGAGCGGGATCCGCCGCAAGGGGGCGCGCGGGCGCAGCCGAAGGTGGGAGCTGGCGGCTCTACACGCAGCTTCGGAAGTGCTGTGATAATACGGGGCTGCGCGGCTAGGTCCCGGCTGCGCGGGGCTAGGTCCGCGCTGCACGGGCCTGGGGGCGCCACGGGGGCGCTTTCTCTTTCCTCTGAAGCCTGCGGAGTGGCGGGGGCAACCCATCCCTAAGCTGTTTTCCCTCTCTCAGTCTTCTAATTTTTATGTTATGTTATGTTATGTTATGTTATGTTATGTTATGTTATGTTATGTTATGTTATGTTATGTTATGTTGTTATGTTATGCTATGCTATGCTATGTTATGCTATGCTATGTTATCTTTAAGTTCCAGGATACATGTGCAGAACGTGCAGGTTTGTTATATATGTATACATGTGCCCTGGTGGTTTGCTGCACCCATCAACCCATCATCTGGGTTTTAAGCCCCACATGCCTTAGGTATTTGTCCTAAAGCTCTCCCTCCCCAGGGGCTTGTAATTTATTTATTTTTTTTAAACGGAGTCTCGCTCTTGTCGTCCAGGCTGGAGTGCATTGGAACGATCTGGGCTCACTGCAACCTCCGCCTCCCTGGTTCAAGAGAGTCTTCTGCCTCAGCCTCCCGAGTAGCTGGGATTACAGGCGCCCGCCACCACGCCCTGCTAATTTTTTTTTTTTTTTTTTTTTTTTTGAACAGGCGTTCACCAATTTGGACAGGCTTGTCTCGAACTCCTGACCTCAAGTGATCCACCCGCCTCGGCCTCCCAAAGGGTTGGGCGGCGACTTACAGTCCTGAGTCACCGGCCCAGCCTGGGGCTTCTCATTTTTTAAACCATATCCAACACGCCTCCCTCCTCACAATCCTCTGGATCTCCAGCTACCCAGCTGGGCTTCAGACAAAAAACGGGCAGCAGGGATGTTCGCAGTCCAGACCAGCCCGCCCCTCACCGGCTGCCCCTTTGCCAACAGTGTTTTGTTTTTTGGAGGGGAGGGGTAGGGAGTAAAACATATATAACATGAACTTTACCATTTTAACCATTTTTAAGTAGTGTGTGAGCGACTGGCATTAAGTGCATTCACAGTACTGTGGAGCCATCTCCACTGTCCATCCCCAGAACATATTCATCATCCCAAACTGCAACTGCAAGCGTGAAACACTCACTCCTCATTCTCCTTTCTCCCAGCTCCAGGTAGCCTCTATTACATTCTACTTTCTATCTCTAAGACTTCGTCTACTCTAGGTGTTTACAAGTGGAATCATATACTCTTTGTCATTTTGTGACTGGCTTATTTCACTTGACCTGTGTCCTTAGGGTTCATCCGTGTGGTAGCGTGTGTCAAAATTTCCTTCCTTTTTAAGGCGGAATAGTATTCCCTTGTATGTATAACACCACATTTTGTGTACCATTCATCTGTTGATGGACATTTGGGTTGTTGCCTGTCGTGAATAATGCTGCTATGAACATGGGTGTACAAATACCTGTTTGAGTCCCTGTTTTTAATTCTTTTGTGTATATACCTAGAAGTGGAATCATGGTAGTACTCAACTTCATGAGGAACCACCACAGCCGCTGCACCCTTCTTTTTAATAAGTTAAAATATACAGTTCATTAATTTATTTGTCTACAGGACTTGAAGTTTGAAGCTGGAGGGCATCTCTGTTCAATTTCCTGGCTGAGTTTCCCTGGAAGGAAAAATGACTTCTTTAAGGTCATCACTAGGTAGTGACAAAGTCAGTCCTAGAAGTCAATTCTCTTTTCTCTAAAACTTAGGAAAGGAGATATCTAGCACCTGTTTCACTTGAGGGGTATTAAGATTAATGTGGGTGTTATTCATTCATCCTTTCAATGAGTAGTTATTGATTTCCTAATAGGTGAAGAGCGATGTCTTACACGCTGGGGTTTGTGAGTATTTAATGAACTCAGGTCTCTGTACTTGAGGTGAAGACCAGGAGAGGTACAT
This sequence comes from Theropithecus gelada, assembly GCF_003255815.1. Lineage (NCBI taxonomy): Eukaryota > Metazoa > Chordata > Mammalia > Primates > Cercopithecidae > Theropithecus > Theropithecus gelada. The sequence continues at coordinate 16,149,984 of NC_037685.1, read as the reverse complement.
GGACTTACTGTGTCTAGATTACAACCCAGTAAATGCCTCACTGCTTTCTTATCAGTTCCAAGGGACATGCACATGTCGAAAACATGTTTCACTCCTTGAGCATGCTGATCTCATTATTCTGTTAAACAACTGAAGGCCAATTTGTTTGGAGAGTTCTTTAAAATCAAATCCATGGTTCTTAGCAATTTTTTTTTTTTTTGAGCATGTTGATATGATTATTCCATGAAACAACTGAAGGCCAACTTGTTTGGAGAATTGTTTAAAATCAAATCCATGTTTTTAGCTTTTTTTTTTTTTTTTTTTTTTTTTTAAAACAAACGGGGTCTTGCTCTATCACTCAAACTGGAGTGCAGTAGCACGATCAAAGCTCATTGTAACTTCAAACTCTTGAGCTCGAGCAATTCTCTCACCTCTGCCTCCTCAGTAGCTAGGACTGCAGCACACACCTCCATTCCTGGCTAATTTTTTAGTTTGAATTTTTGGAGGGGAGGGGGAGGGAGTAAAACATACATAACATGAACTTTACCATTTTAACCATGTTTAAGTAATGTGCAAGCGACTGGCATTAAGTGCATTCACAATGCTGTGGAGCCATCTCCACTGTCCATCCCAGAACATATTCATGTTGCCCAGGCTCATCTCAAATTCCTGGCCTCAAGCAGTCCTCCCACCTTGGCCTCCCAAACTGCTGCTATTACAGGTATGAGCCACCATGCCCAGCCTGTATCTGCATCTTTCTTGCCCTTCAGAATATTCAAAGTCTTTTCATATATATATGTGTGTGTGTGTGTGTGTGTATATATACGTGTATATATATGTGTGTGTGTATATATATGAGATTCCAAGCACATATATGTATGTATATATGGTATGTCAGATAGGAGCTATTATTCAATTTTGTAAAACAGTCTATGAAGAATGTTTAGAATCTTAGCATATACTTTAGTGAAATACAAAGTTTAGTAACAAGAGGCTGAGACTCTTGATTTTATGCCTCCCGGCCCTAATGCCACCCTTTCAGAGAGTCAAGGGACATTTGATTCAGACCAGCCTCGTGCACTTCCTGGGGAAGCTGACCTGTGAGTTTTAGGTTGGAATAGAAGCCAGTGAAGAAGGTGTGGCTCAAAGGCAACCCCTGATATACAGGTGTCTCCCCTGAGCTTCCTCCTTTGCCTCCAAGTCCTCATGTTTCTCCAGATCAGGGCCCCTGCAGGATCCCAGGGTTAGGGATAGGGAAACTGGAGTGATGTCCTCCCCTCTCAAGTGTTTCTGAGGATGAACAGTGGGGGTGACCCAGAGCTTGGTGGGGCTGGATACATGGAGGTGAATCAAGCGAGAGCTACCAGATGCCCTGCTTCAGGGTCTTGGCATTGAAGCCTCTGGGGTTTTAACTCACAGTCCTGAGTTTTATCTCCCATTTGCTTTACATTAGTGGTTGCCAGCCCTGACAAACAGAATCACCTGGGGAGATTTTAAGCTGGAGCAAGGCTCAGGCTGCCTCTTCACTCCCAGAGATTTCCACTGAAGTCGCCTCGTTGGTGCCCAAGCTCACCAGGTGATTCTAATGTGCAGCCAGCTTGAGAAGCACTGCTTTGAAGGATCTCAAGGGCTGATTTAATCCTCCAATGTTTTTGAGTCCTATATGTTCTTATCTATAAAATTATGTCCTCTCGTTCCCTTTCATCTATGTAAAGAAAATATATATATATTTTTATCTGAAATATATATATATATATTTATCTGAAAATCCACCTCTTTGTGATCTGTGTGATCTCCCTTCCTTTTGGAAGCTAATTTATAGTTCTTTTTTTCCCCCTCTAGAAGGCCCCTGCACTTTCTTCTTTGTGGTTGAGCTATAATATTTGTAGCTGATGTTGGCCCTGAAGGCATACAGAATCACTTCGTGGCTTTCGGTCTTGGCTTTCTGGTTTAGATTCTGAGATAGAGTTGCTTGATTGTTTTCATAGAGGCAATGACATCATGTGTTTTCATTTCTATTTTTGAAGGTATTTGCGCCTAATGTTGAGCAGATGCTCATCGTTACTCACTTGAAAGAGAGCCCAACAGAAAGAGGAGCAATGTGCTGGCAGAAAGTGCCAGGAGAGCCCGGAGGGACGTCCGAGACTTGGCAGACCTGAACTTGAGCGAGCTTGATGCTGTCATTCTACCTGGTGAGTTAGCTGAAAACTGTGAGGGCAACTGTTCGTTTTAATTAAGGCTCACGACTCTAAAACCTTCTTTCCCAAGAAGTGGTGCCGGCTCAGCTGCCATTTTGAAATCTTCTGTGCCTGGATCCAGGTCTGTGGTTCTCAAACTGCTGTACATGAGAATTACCTAGAGCTTTTAAAAACTCCAGTTGCATGGGTCATACCTGAGACCAGCGACATGAGACTCTCTGGGGGTGGAAACCAGTATTAGTGTTTATGCTCCCCAAGTGATTTCCCAGTGCCCTATCTAGGGTGATTAGTGGGTCTCAAAGTTGGCTGCACATTGGAATCACCTGGTAGGCTACAAAACCATCAATCCCTGTGTCCCACATCCAGAGATGGTGATTTCGTTGGTCTAGGGTATGGCCTGGATTTCAGAATTTTAAAAAGATTCCCAGATGATTCTCATGTGCAGACAAGTTTGGGAACTACTGCTCTATGCCAGTACTTCTTCAACTTCAGTGGACGCGTGACTCACCTGGAGATCTTGTTACAATGCAGATTCTGATTCGGCTTACAGGCAACAGGTGGGGTGTTGCAGGCAGATCACCCTTTGAGGCCTTCAGACTTTGAAAATTATAGTAGAGGTTTTGCCCGTTTCTGGAGCTTTTCAGGGCAGAAATCAGTTTTAGATTGGTAACACTCCCTTTTCAAATAAAAGATTTAAAATTAGACTTTTATTTGACTTATGATCAGTAAAACCATAAATCAATCTTTTATTGAAATAAATTGAAATAAAAGACTGATTTACTAGGCTAGGCTGGGCATGGTGGCTCACACCTGTAATCTCAGCACTTTGGGAGGCTGAGGTGGGCGGATCACTTGAGGTCAGGAGTTTGAGGTCAACCTGGCCAACATGGTGGAACCCCATCTCTACTAAAAATACAAAATATTATCTGGGTGTGGTGGCATGTGCTTGTAATCCCAGCTACTCAGGAGGCTGAGGCAGGAGAATCTCTTGAGCCCAGGAGGCAGAGGTTGCAATGAGCCAAGATTGTGCAACTGCACTCCAGCCTGGGCAACAGATTGAGACTCCGCCTCACAAAAAAAAAAAAAAAAAAAAAAAAAAAAGATTTATTTACTTAAATAAAAGATTCATTTATGAGTACAATTTTCTCAGATATTTTTCTTTGACTTCTTTTTAATTCCCATCATAAGGAATAGTATGCCCTATATATATCTTTTTCAGACTAAATGAAGTTAGTTTTATTGTCAGATTGTATCAGTTCATTCACAATGTTTCTAAAGTTTTTGGAGACACTTTGGAGACGTCCCACAGTGAGAACTGGGAACCACTGTGTTGAATCAGGAGTGTGTGTTGCTTGTTGCTATCTATACATATCTACCAAATAGGTCGCTAACTGCTATTTTACATATATAGTGTTCCAGACATTTATTGCTTACATTTCATGGCTTAATCAATAATTTATTATCTTTCTTGGTTCTGTGGGTTGAGTAATGTAGAGGTCAAAGGAAAGCTTCCTCTTTGCCCTCTGAAGATTCTCGGAAAAATCAGCCCACATAAGGCAGATTAATTGGAGAAAAGGCATACAAATTTAATTAATGTGTACACCAGGCGAATCACAGAGTGATTACCCATCCCCCAAGGGAGTTCAAAAGCTTATACATCATCCTGGCAAAACAGGTTATAGGAAGGGGTGGAAGAATTCCATTGAGAGGATTTCTAGGGACAATGAATGAATGGATCAGGGAACAGATTAACTTGCACGTTATCTTGTGAAAGAGTCTGATCAGGTATGGTGACATTCTTGGTCTTAGAGGGGGTGGAAATCTTTTGGTGCGTCTGGATCTTAGGCAGAAAAAGGAGCCCCGACACTAGCTGGGATAGCTGGACTTTGCTTGGGATGTCTAATGATGTTGCAGTGAGGTAGAGGCTGGGGCTGCAGCTATCTGAAGGCTTGGCTTGGCTGGACGTCCACAACAGTGTCTTCACTCTCATGTCTGGTGCCTGGGCTGGGATGGCTGAAGAGCTGAAGGCTGGCCATGCAGCCACGTGACCATTCCCTGTGGCAATCCTGGGCTTCCGCATACCTTGTAGGCCTCAGGGTGGTTGGGCTTCTTCCATGCGAGTTTGGCATTCCCCAGAACAAGAATTCTAAGTGTGAAAAGATAAACTTAGGCACATTCAAATTTTAACCAGTTTATTTGAATAGACAGCTCATGAATTGGGCAGCTCTAGATGTTCTTGGAAGCAAGGCAAAAAAAAAAACCCAACAACCCCACAAAAAAAATTTGAGTTGTTAAAGTGAAAAGTCACTAGTTAGAGGTTCATTGGCAATTTCTGATTGGTAAAGTCTCTAGTTAGAGGTTGGTTGGTGGTTTCTGATTAGTTAAGCTTAAGTGTCATTTTCCTGGGCTATGACCGTGACCGTTCATTCTGAGTTGGGTTTCAGGTTGCTTTTGTAGGAACCCAAAGTGCTGAGCCCTCTCAACCTAATGTCCTCCCAATTAAGAATTTTAGCACAAAAGACTTGGGCTTTCCTCTTACGATCTAGCCAAGAAGTGTCTCTGCATCACTTCTGAAGCTTTCAGTGGATCAGAAGTGAGATTCGATTCAAGGAGAGGGGACCCCAAAAGGGCATAAATACCAGGATGCATGGATATTGGGTAACTGTCTTTGGAGACATGCTATACATTATGAATAAAATGTAAGTTTAGATCTATCTACAAAACCCCAGAGAGAGAAAGGACGAGGGAGATTCATTTTGAGTTGTGTTTTGAGAATTCACTCTTTTCTTCAACTGCTAATAAGGTTATCCTGAGAGATGTTTGTAAAGGTTATTGCTCCTGAGGTCTGGTGCTAATATTAGTGTTTTCACATTTAAGGCAATATTGTTAGCAAATTAATGTCAAAATTATTGCTACTTAAAAAAATCTTTTAGCACATAAGAATAGGTTTTTGTTTTTAAAATGTACGGAGTTATCTCAAAAGCTTTTTAAAAGTTATAGTTCTACTTTGTACCAAACTTGAAATATTTAGCAAAAATTAGCATCATGATAGGTGTCCCAGATTGTATCTTCAGAATTTCAAACTCTTGATGCAAAATGGTTATTTATTATTATTAGGTTAATACAAGCCCTTTATGTCTATTGAGTCCACTTGCTATAAGGCTACGTTGAAGCTATGTAACATCTCTAATGATTGTGTGTGTATTAGAATTTGTCATCAGTTTTTTACAAAAAGATCTCTGAGGTATCTTGACGATTATAGGTTGTGATACTGAGAGAGTCTGTTTTTTTTTTTTTTTTTTAAAAGACCCTCGCTGTTGTCACCCAGGCTGGAGTGCAGCGGTGCGATCTCGGCTCACTGCAACCTCTGCCTCCTGGTTTCAGGTGATTCTCCTGCCTCAGCCTCCCGAGTAGGGCCCACGCCACCATGCCCAGCTAATTTTTGTATGTTTAGTAGAGACGGGGTTTCACCATATTGGTCAGGCTGGTCTAGAATTTCTGTCCTCGTGATCTTCCCACCTTGGCCTCCCAAAGTGCTGGGATTATAGGCGTGAGTTGACCACGCCCAGCTGCGGTACTGACCTTTTAAAAAAAAGTTAATGCAAAAGAAAAAAACAAAGTTAATGAATTAATTCAAAGTCACTATCAACTCTAGAAGACATTAAAGAAATACTATTTTTACATCCTAACCACATGTGGTATGTGTTGCTCTTCTATACCCTCATTCTTGCCCAAGATTTGTTCATCCATTCTTCTTGTCAGCTGCCTTAATCCTGGGTCGTCATCTTTGCTGGTGGCTTTGGAATAACTCAGAGCTGTCCTGGATGGGAAAGACTGCTCTGTCGGCAGTTCTGTGAAGGACCCTTCAAGCCTTCCCCTGTGGGAGGAAGCCCATCGCTGCTGCTGCTGCATTTCCCCTGGGTTGGCAGCTGAAACCTTCCTGCTGGTGAAGTCACAGCAGGTCAGGATAATAATGTAGACAGAGGGAAAGAAAAGGATAGAAAGCTGTCTGCCGAGTAAGCAGGTCCTACAGCACTTACCTATTTTCCTTCCTGCAGATGAATATAGACATGACCACTTTTCTAATAGCTTGACAAATTATTATTATTATTATTTGCTCTGTCACCTAGGCTGGCAGTGCAGTGCACTGCAGTGGTGTTATCATGACTCACTGCAACCTCGACCTCCTAGGATCAAGCAACCCTCCCGCCTTAGCCTCTCGAGTAGCTGGGACCACAGGTGTGCACCACCACACCTGGCGAATTTTGTATATTTTGTAGAGATGGGGTTTTGCCATCTTGCCCAGGCCGGTCTTGAACACCTGGGCTCAAGTGATCCCTCGGCCTTGGCCTCCCAGAGTGCTAGACAAATTATCATTCATTACGGGGCTGCAGCATTTGGTGATTGGCACTAGGGTGGAGGTGGAGGTGATAAGGGGCTGTGGTTTAAGGTGATAAGACTAGATGGCTTGAATCATATGGAAGATATATTCTTTCAAACTATTAATACATTGGCTTACTCTGAAAGAAAAAGAAATTCAATGTGGCATTTCTGTTATCATTCAGCTGTAAGAATCAAGTGGCGCTTGCTTTAATTATTCCCTATTGATCCTAGTACATTTACCCTTCCCTTTTCTTACTAACTGGGTATTTAAGTGAAGCCTGATGTTGGGACAGATTTCTTATGTGCATAATATCTGTGAGCTTTTGTTCTGAACTTTGCAGTGTTTGAGAAGTCAGTGTGAGCTAGTGATTTTAGCCTTCTTCACAGTCATGCTGCCAGGTGCCTAAGGAACATTTTTTTCCCCACTCAGTTATATCTTCTCTTCACGATATGTTTTCTGGTGATGACAGAGCCACTGCTGTACAGGGCCCTAGCTGTAAACATGGATGTGAGTAAATCCTATGGGGATGTTATCAACAAAATGGCACCGACATGTGCATTCATGGCATGGCCCTTCTGCATGTTTTTTTTAAGGAATAGGGTCTCACTATGTTGCCCAGCCTGAAATACAGTGCCTATTCACTGATGTGATCATTGTGCACTACAGTCTTGAACTTTTGGGCTTAAGCCAGCCTCCTGCCTCAGCCTCCCGAGTAGCTGGGACTATAGCCACGCACCACTGCACCTGGCTCTTTGCATGCTGTTTCTGGTGGAATAGTAAAACTGGTAGGACATGTTTTACAGCAGGCTTGAGATAAAGTGCTTGACCTATAATATTTAGAAGAACTTGTTCAGTTAAAAATAGTTGAGCTCCTACCAGATGAATTACATACTCTTTGACTTGATGGTAGGTACTTTAATTATGATCTTGACTCACAACTGAGGAGCAATTATACTGACATACATGGTTTCTAAAAAAGCACATCTTTTATTTTTTAGAGTCAGAAGCAACACTATCATTCCATGCTTCTGAAAGATGGGCATTGGGCTGTTTTAAAGTTTTTATTGAATCCAGGTTGGCTCCTTCAAGGTGCCAACTGTAACTGGCGTTGGTTGACTTGTTTGTAATAACCACACAAAAAGCCAGGATAACTTTTTAAGTGAGATGGAAATATCTGAATGTTGAATTCCGCATTTACAACTGTGCTGGAAGACTAAACTAATTTTATTATTACTATAAACACCTTATTTCTTGGAAGGTGTTTATTTTGTTCTTTTTATTTTTTATTTTTTTGAGACTGAGTTTTGCTCTTGTTGCCCAGGCTGGAGTGCAGTGGTGCGATCTTGGCTCACCACAACCTCCACCTCCCAGGTTCAAGTGATTCTCCTGCCTCAGCCTCCCGAGTAGCTGGGATTATGGGCATGCGCCACCAAGCCCAGCTAATTTTTGTATTTGTAGTAGAGACAAGGTTTCTCCATGTTGGTCAGGCTGGTCTCGAACTCCCGACCTCAGGTGATCCACCCGCCTCAGCCTCCCAAAGTGCTGGGATTACAGGTGTGAGCCACTGTGCCCGGCCTATTCTGTTCTTTATGATTCCAATAAAACTATGACACACCCCCCCCACCTCCTTTTTTTGAGACAGGGTCTTGCTGTGTTGCACAGGCTGGAGCGCAGTGGTGAGATCTCAGCTCTCTGCAACCTCTGCCTCCCAGTCTGTAATGATCCTCCCACCTCAGCCTCCCAAGTAAGCTGGGGTTACAGGTGCACACCATCATGCTTGGTTAGTTTTTTACTTTTTTGTAGAAACAGCTTCTTCCTATATTGCCTAAGCTGTTTTTGAACCCCTGGGCTCAAGTAGTCCTCCTGCCACAGCCTCCCAAAGTGCTGGGATTACAGGCATGAGCCCCCATTCCCAGCTGAGCCATGAAACTTTAAAAAAGTTACCATGTATCATAAATTCTTTTGATGTGCCGTACAGCTGCAAACTACTGGGCACCCAGGGTTTAAGCAAGAGCCTGAGTAGTTGCCTATGACATATTCACCTGCTTTGGATGTCTTGAATTATTACTTTCTGTGAACTATTACTGTGCTATTTTTTTTTTTTATGGTCAGAACAGAGGATGAGTAATTTTACTAATGAATAATTTTTTGAAATAAGTGAAGTAGTGCAGGTAGATTTTGTACTGGGAGAAGATACTGCACACACATGTACATACTTGCACAACTCCGCTGGAATGAAAAGCAGCACATTTTGTCATGACTTTGCCCCTTTGCCCCCTGCCTTGTTTTCCTATAGCTTTGTTCTGTGCAGGGAAGTCTTGCCAGAATCGACAAGGAAGCTACCTTTGTACGGTGCCACTGGTCTTTTGCAGTCATAGGTTATATCATGGCCCAGAAAGAACTGGAAGCTTTTAATTCCATTAAAGTGAGGCTCACATTCTTTGGACTCTTCTGGTCCCTGAACCTAACTCAGCACCAGAAGCTTACGTTCCTACCAGGGGAGGGACAAAGCAAGCAGAGGCTGCCCAGAGCAGGCACAGAGCACTTTCTTCATCTTATTTAATTATTTTGCTTATTGTCTCACCACCTGTAATAGATCGTAAGCTCATGAGAACAGGAGGTTTTGCCTATTTTGTTCATTGCTCTATTACCTGCACTAAGATTATCCCCTGGCAGATAGTAAGCCCTCAATACACCCATGTTAAGTTGAATGAAAGCCTGTTATTTACCCAGCATCCCCCAAAGAGTTTCCTTTATACAAGCTATCACAGTACTTACGGTGGTCCCTGGGGCCTATCACACAGGAGTTATCTAGGATGTTTTTTAGATAAAACCTTCCAAGTGAAGTTATTATAAAATATGATTTATAAACATTCCTTTAAAACTCACATGTTCTTATTATAAGTAGCTGGGTTAAAATCATCACAGATCTTCATTAGAGAAATGCAAATCAAAACCACAATGAGATACCATCTCACACCAGTCAGAATGGCTGTTACTAAAAAATAAATAACAGATGCCAGCGAGGTTGTGGAGAAAAAGGAACGCTTATACACTGTTGGTGGGAGTATAAATTAGTTCAAGCATTGTGGAAGAGAGTGTGGTGATTCCTCAAAGACCTGAAGACAGAAACACCATTTGACTCAGCAATCTCATTACTGGGTATATACCCAAAGGAATAGAAATCATTCTATTATAAAGACATATGCACATATATGTTCACTGAAATACTACTCACAATAGCAAAGACATGGAATCAACCTAAATGCTCATCAATGATACACTGGATAAAGAAAATGTCGTACATATATACTATGGAGTACTGTGCAGCCATGGAAAGAATGAGAGCTCTTTTGCCTGCCGCCATGTAAAACGTCCCTTTGGTCTTCATCTTCTGCCATGATTGTGAGGCCTCCCCAGCCATGTGAAACTATGGAACAGAGGTCGGAGGCTCCCATCAAAAACCATAACAGCATGGGGAGGGGAGAGGGGGGAGGGATTGCACTGGGAGTTATACCTGATGTAAATGACGCTTTGATGGGTGCTGACAAGTTGATGGGTGCAGCACGCCAACATGGCACAGGTATACATATGTAACAAACCTGCACGTTATGCACATGTACCCTAGAACTTAAAGTATAAAAAAAAAAAAAGAATGTAATATGTATTTAAAAAAAAAAAAAACCCAGAAACCATAACAGCGTGCGAATCCTGTGCCAGCAACTGAGGTGTCCAGGTTCTGTTATCAGAACTGACTAGGTGGCTGGCATGACCTGTGGAGGGGAAGGAAGAGCAGTATGGTGCTGTGGCCCACCTGAGAGCCACATGGGTCAGGGGAGCCCCCACACCCCAGCTGAGGGAGGTGATGAGTGAGCATGCTACCTAGCCTGGAAAACAGTGCTTTTTCCTCAGAACTGTGCAACCCACGGATCGGAAGATCCCACACGTAAGCCCACTCCACTGGGGCTTAGGGTCTCAGCCATGGAGCCGTGGAGATTCTCAACAGCCACTCAGCTAGAATCTGCTTAAGCCTGCCAAGTTCCCAGCTGAGGAGTAGCCAGCACCACAGCTGTGGCTGCCTGCTGTCTGAGCCATTTGAGCTCCTTGGGAGAGGCACAGCAACCAACACTGGAACTGCTAGCTGCCTAACACACTAAGCTCTCAGGGTGGGGGAAAGGTAGCAGCCATCACTATAGCTCCAGGCCACACTTTTCTCCCCGCTGAAACCAGGGAGGCTAGATGGGTTGGTCCCAGGAGATATTTCCCACAGCCCGGTACACTGGCTGTGGCAGACTGCTGCCATAGTGCCTCTTCAGACCTGACCCTGGCCCATCCCTCCTCACTGGGTGAGGCCTCCCTGCAGGAACTCCAACAACTCCAGCCAGGGGCTCAGGGACAGAACCCTGATCTCCCTGGGTCTAAGCCCCTAGGGGAAGGGGGGTGGCCATAGTCTCCACAGCCTAGCTGACTTAGTCTTTCCTCCTGCTAGTTCTGAGGAATCCGGACAGCCCAGATGAGTGCATTTCCCCCCAGCAAAGCACACCCCCTCCACCAAGGGACAGTCAAAGTGCTATGTTAAACGGGTCCTGCTCCCTGTGCCACCCAACTGGGTGAGACCTGAGACCTTCCAACAGGGGTTGTCAGACACCCTACACAGGAGCATTCCTACTGGCATCAGGGCACAACTCCTCGAGGTCAGAGGTCCCAGAGGAAGGAGCAGGCATCCATCTTTGCTGTTTTCCAGCCTCCTCGAGTGACATCTTAGGAGGAGGAGCGAACTAGATGAATAGGGCCTGAAGTGAACCCCCAGCAAACCGCAGCAGTCCTACAGAAGATGAACCTGACCATTGAAAGAAAAACCAACAGAAAGCAGTAACAACAGCATGAACAAAAAAGTCTCCACAAAAACCTCATTCAAGGGTCAGCAGCCTCAAAAATTTGAAACTCATGAAGATGAGAAAGAATCAATGAAAAAACACCGAAAACCCGAAAGGCCAGAATGCCTCTTCTCCAAATGATCACAACACCTCTCCAGCAAGGGCACGGAACTGAACAGAGGATGAGATGGATGAACTGACAGAAGTAAGCTTCAGAAGATGGGTAATAACAAACTCTGCTGAGCTAAAGGGGCATGTTCTAACCCAATGCAAAGAAGTTAAGAACCTTAATAAAAGGTTACAGGAACTGTTAACTAGAATAACCAGTTTAGAGAGGAAGATAAATGACCTGATAGAGCTGAAAAACACAGCATGAGAACTTTGTAACACATACACAAGTATCAATAGCCGAATTGACCAAGCAGAAGAAAGGCTATCAGAGTTTGAAGACCATCTTGCTGAAATAAGGCACACAGACAAGGTTAGAGAAAAAAGAATGAAAACGAACAAACAAAACCTCCAAGAAATATGGGACTATGTAAAAAGACTGAACCTGTGATTGATTGGAGTACCCGAATGAGATGGGGAGAATGGAACCAACTTGGAAATCCCACTTCAGGATATTATCCAGGAGAACTTCCCCAGCCTAGCAAGACAGGCTGACATGCAAATGCAGGACATACAGAAAACACCACTAAGATACTCCACAAGTAGATCAACCCCAAGACATAATCATCAGATTCTCCAACGTCAAAAAGAAGGAAAAAACTTTAAGAGCAGCCAGAGAGAAAGGACAGGTCTCCTACAAAGGGAAGCCCCATCAGACCAACAGCGGGTCTCTGTGCAGAAATCCTACAGTTTTAAGCCTACTGGGGATATCAGCTTTAGTTAATACTGTGATGAAAACATACAGCTTACAGGGCTCAAGTGCAAAAGAGCAGTGGCGATACCTAATGTGAAGGTGAAGTCCAACTTTTATATAACATTTTCCTACCCTACAAAGCTGCACAAACAGGAAAGGAAGGGGTTTCAGGTTTAAAAGCCATGCAGAAAAGAAATAACATAGCAGACCTGAGGCTGCTGCTTTAGGAAGGGCTTGCTCAGGAGGCTGGCCCTTGGCTGGTGTTTGGGAGCATAGCACTTTAACCCACTCTCTAGCTGATAAGAATGATTCACTGTATCTAGACTGTGCAAGCAACTTGGTTTATGCTGAATACCTGCTTTCCTTCTTTGAGTTTGGAATTCTGATTTTTTCTAGGCAGAGGGTGCCTACGTAACCAACCACATAAAACGTTTGAATGCTGAGTCTCTTTCTAGGGCAGAAGCATTGCACATACATTACTGAATTTTTCACTGCTGACAAAGGGAGCCCACTTCATGTGTCTCCTCAGGGGAGGGAGAGAGCATTAAAAGCCTATGCATGAATTTTTCCAGACTTTGCCTATGTCTTTTTCTGTTGCTCATCTTGTCATGTATCCTCGCACTGTAGTAAACCCTAGCCATGGGGCTACTACATGTTGGGTCCTTCTCATGAATCGCCAAATGTGCACATGGCCTCAGGCATCCCTGAAACATATGCAATAGCCAGCACTAGGGCTCTTTAAAGATGGCAAAAATGTTTCTGGCGACTGAGGCAGTTTGACTCAGGGCCATGGATGTGTGCTAAGGGAGCTGAAATGGAAACTTTCTCTGTGAGCCCAAAGCCTTTGTCCCAGGCTCAGGGTGGGTTTCTCCCTGGTGGTCTGGCCTGATCCACGTGGAGGGCTAATTTGCTAGTACATAAGGCCTATAACAATAAAGATGGACTGAGCAGCATCTTTGGTTGTTCTCTCTAAGGGAATGAGAGGGAAAACACAAGCATTTGCCACAATTCCTAGACGTCAGATCAATTCCTAGACTTCAAATCAAAATTCTAGCCCCATCTCAGGCTTTGTCAGGGCAAGGCAGCTCAGAAACAGTGCTTGGAAGGAAGAGACAAGAGGACTCAGGTCTAACCCCAGCATTCCAATGCAAGGTCTCCACTGGCACTTTGGCTCAAAAATTCCCTAGCTTTTGACCCTCATGGAAAGGAGCCATGATCGGCTGGGCCTGGTGGCCCATTCCTGTACACGCCTGTAGTCCCAGTACTTTGGGAGGCTGAGGCGGGAGGGTTGCTTGAACGTGGAAGTTCAAGACCAGCCTGGGAAATATAGTGAGGCCCTGTCTCTGCAAAAAATAAATTTAAAAAATTGGCTGGGCAAGATGGTGCACACCTGTAGTCCAAGCTACTCAGGAGGCTGAGGTGGGAGTATTGTTTGAGCCTAGGAAATTGAGGCTGTAGTAAGCCATGTTCATGCCACTGCACTCTAGCCTGGGCAACAGAGCAAAACCCTGACTAGAAAAAAAAAAAAAAAAAAAAAAAAGAAGCCAGGCACAGTGGCTCACGCTTGTAATCCCAGCACTTTGGGAGGCCAAGGTGGGTGGATCACCTGAGGTCAGGAATTCGAGCCCAGCCTGGCCAACATGGCAAAACCCTGTCTCTACTAAAAAAAATACAAAAAAAAATGAGCCAGGCATGGTGGCACATGCCTGTAATCACAGCTACTTAGGAGGCTGAGGCAGGAGAATTGCTTGAACCCAGAAGGCAGAGGTTGCAGTGAGGCAAGATCGCACCACTGCACTCCAGCCTGGGCGACAGAGCGAGACTCCATCTCAAAAAAAAAAAAAAACCAAAAAAAACAAAGAACAGAAAAGAAAAAAAGAAATCATCACCTAGAAAGGAATGTGGAGAGTGGATCTCTCTCCCCTCTCTTCCTCTCTCTGTCTCTTCTGTTTGTATGTGTGGGCCTGCCAGTGAAGAGGAGCCTTCAGCTCTCTACAGGCCAACATTTCCCCGATATATTCTCCTGCCTTCAGTTTACTCAGTGGGCGTAATGACCAACATCAAGGTCATCCTAAGTACTCTTGTCTCCTGAGAGAGTGGCTTCCCCAACCACTGCTGGTGGTCTGAGGCATCTGTCAGGGCTTATCTCAGGATATTATTAATAGTCCTTAGATGTTGCCCCTAGAAACATCTGCAATGCCTCAAGAAAGTACAACAATTAAATTTACCTCAGGGCTATGATAAAAGAAACCTTTTTTTACCTTTTCTTTGAGCAGCTGTATTCAGAAATATTCATCAGGGATTTGTGATGTGTCCTGTGAAACAGCATAATCCAAGTAACAAGAGAGAGCCAGCAATTCTACATGTTTCAAAGTACTGCTTCAGTTACATCCTACCAATTCCGATTTGTAGTATTTTGTTATTGGTTAGTCCTAAATATTTTATAATTTTCATTATTTTGTGATACAAAATATAAAATAAAAAAAATTTGTGTGTCTTCATTTACAAACACTTTGGGCTTTTCTTTTTTATTTTTTAGATTAAATTTAATTTTATTTTTTAAAGACAAGGTCTTACTTTGTTGCCCAGGATGGAGTGCAATGGTGCCATCATATCTCATTGTAGCTGCAATCTCCTGGGCTCAAGTGATCCTCCTGCCTCAGCCTCCTGAGTAGCCAGGACTACACGAACATGTGTGCCACTGTGGCTGGCAGCTTTTCTAATTATCTTGTGTAAATTATTGATATTTAACTTAATTGCATTGTGATTAGAGAAAAGAACTCTATGATCCAGTACTTTGAAGAGTTGTTGAGACTTGCATTATGGCTCCGTATTGGTCCACTTTGGTAAATGTTCTACGAGATTTCTAAAAGATTGAGATCTCTAGTTGTTGGGTAGAGAATTACTATTGTATAAACATGTGGATTGTGTTTATTATGTAGTCCATTTATTTTTGGTTTCCTTGAATATCAATTAATAGGAGAAAATGTTAAAAATCTCAGTATGGTGGTAGATGGATTTATTTCTCCTTGCAGTTCAATGTGATTTAGCTGCAGGTAAGGTTAGGATTGTTTCAGTTAGCTAGTGATTTGAATTTTTTATCATTATGTGGTGACACTATTTATAGTACTGCTTGGTCCAATACTAATATTTATTTGTCCAGCTTTCTTTTGTTAATATTCTATCCGTATTTCCCCCATCTTTTAACCGTCAACCTTTCTGTATTTTTTATTTGTCTTGTATAAAGTATATAATTGGATTTTAGAAAGTCTCCTGATGACATCCAAAGCCAGAATGATAAATTTTTTACATAAAAATGAAAAGACAAACCACAGAGTGGGAGAAAATTTTTACAAAACATGTATCTGATAAAGCATTTACACCCAGAATATATAAAGAGCTCTTATATATTCCAGGTGTAAGTCCATACCATAAGAAGACAAAACAATCAAAAGAACTGGGAAAATGGAGGAGAATGAGTCATTAGGGAAATGCAAATTAAAACCACAATGAGATAACATTACACGCTCACTAGAATGGCTGAAATAAAAATGACTGACAATTCTAAGGTTTGGTAAGGATGAGGAGAAACCGGAACCCTCATATATTGCTGGAGAAAATGTAGCATGATAGAGCTACTTTGGAAAATTGTTCTTTATAAAGTTAAAAATATAATTACCCAGTGACCCAGAATCACTCCTAGGTATCTATCCAAAAGAAATGGAAGCATATGTTCACACAAAGACCTGTATGTGAATCTCATAGAAACACTATTCATAATAGCCCAAACTGGAAGCATCCCAACTGTCTATTAAATAGTGAATGGTAAACAAACGTTGGCATATCCCTACAATGGAATGCTGTCCAGCAATGAAAAGCAAAGAAGTGCTGACACACATGTGGAAGAATCTCAAAACCATATGCCAGTGAAAGAACGCAAACACATATGACTGCTTATTATATTATTTGATTTGTATGAAATGTCTAGAAACAACAAAATTATAGAGATACATCACTGGTTACTATGGGCTGGAGGTGGGAATGGGGATTGATCCCAGATAATATGAGAAAATTTCCTGGAGTAATAGAAGTATTCCAAAACTGAATTATGGTGATACATGCACAACTCTATAAATTTACTAAAACTTACTGAACTGTACACTTAAAATGGATGAATTAATATGTAAATTAAACATCAATAAAGTTGTTAAACATTTGAAAAACATGTTCAGGCAATCTTGGTCTTTTTAAACTGGAACATTTAGTCCATTTACTCTTTTTGTAATTATAGATATATTTAAATTTTTTCCTACCATTTTATATTGTGCTTTTTATATGTCCTTTTTTATGTTTCTTTCCCCCTTATTTTTTGCTTTCCTTTGGATTTTTTTTTTTTCTTTTTGAGACAAGGTCTTGCTGTGTTGCCCATGCTGGAGTACAGTAGCATGACCATGGCTCACTGTAGACTACGCCTCTGGGACTCAAGAAGTCCTCCAACTTCAGCCTCCTGAGTAGCAGGGATAACAAGTGTGTGTCACCATATTCGGCTAATTTCTTGATTTTTTTGTAGAGATGAGGTATCACTATGTAGCCCAGGCTGTCTCATCAAACTCCTGGGCTCAAGCAATTCTCCTGCCTTGGCCTCCCAGAGTGTTGGGATTACAGGTATGAACCACCATGCCTGGCCAGATTATATTTTTCTAATTCAGTTTTTCTCCTTCTATTAACCTGGAAGTGGTACATTCTACTGCTGTTCTGAAATGGTTATCCTACAAATTTCAGTGTGCATATAGTATGATTTGGCTGTGTTCCCCACCCAAATCTCATCTTGAACTGTAGTTCCCATAATCCCCATGTGTTGTGGGAGGGACCCGGTGGGAGATAATTGAATTATGATGCCATTTACTTTCATGCTGCTGTTCTCATGACAGTGAGTGCATTCTCCTGAGATCTGATGATTTTATAAGGGCTTTTCTCCTTTCTGCTTGGCTTTTCTCCTTCCTGCTATCATGTGAAGATGTACATGTTTGCTTCCCCGTCCACCATGATTGTAAGTTTCTTGAGACCTCCCCAGTCATGCAGAACTGTGAGTCAATTAAACCCCTTTCCTTTATAAATTATACAGTCTCAGGTAGTTTTTTATAGCAGTGTGATAATGGACTAATACAGTAAATTGGTACTAGGAGTGGAGTACTGCTATAAAGATACCCCAACATATAGAATCGACTTTGGAACTGGGTAACAGGCAGAAGTTGGATAAGTCTGAAGGGCTCAGAAGACAGAAAGATATGGGAAATTTGGAACTTCTCAGAGACATGTTGAATGACTTTGACCAAAATGCTGATAGTGATATGGACAATGGAATCCAGGTCTCAGATGGAGATGAAGAACTTCTTGGGAACTAGAATAAAGGTGACTCTTGCTACGTTTTAGCAAAGAGACTGGTGGCATTTTGCCCCTGCCATAAAGATCTATGGAACTTTGAACTTGAGAGAAGATTTACCTGGTGGAAGAAATTTCTAAGCAGCAAAGCATTCAAGAGGTGACTTAGGTGCTGTTAAAATCATCCTATTTTATGTATTCACAAAGATGTGATTTGGAATTAAAACTTATGTTTAAAAGAGAAGCAAAGCATAAAAGTTCAGAACATTTACATCTTGATGATGTGATACAAGAGAAAAACCCTTTTTCTGAGGAGAAATTCAAGCCAGTAATAGAAATTCACATGAGTAACAAGGAGCCAAATGTTGATCACCAAGACAATGGGGAAAATGTCTGCAGGGCATGTGAGAAGTCATCACAGCAGCCCCTCCCAACCCAGGCCCAGAGACCTAGGAGAGAAAAATAGTTTCATGGGCTGGGCCCAGGGTCTTGCTGCTTTCTGCAGTCTCAGGACTTACTTGGTTCCCTGCGTCCCAGATGTGGCTAAAATGAGCCAAGTATAGCTCAGGCCATGGCTTCCAGGGGTGTAAGCCCTAAGCCTTGGCAGCTTCCATGTGGTTTTGAGCCTGCGGGTGCACAGAAGTCAGAATTGAGGTTTGAGAACCTCCTTCTAGATTTCAGAGGATGTATGGAAATGCCTGGATGTCCAGGCAGAAGTTTGCTGCAGGGGTGGAGACCTCATGGAGAACCTCTGCTAGAGCAGTGCAGAAGGGAAATGTGGGGTTAGAGCCCCCACAGGAAGTTCCCACTGGGACACTGCCTAGTGGAGCTGTGAGAAGATGGCCACTGTCCTCCAGACCCCAGAATGGTAGATCCACTGACGGCTTGCAATGTGTGCCTGGAAAAGCTGTGGACACTCAATGCCAGCCTGTGAAGGAAGCTGGCAGTCGGGGGGGTGGGGGCTGTACCCTGCAAAATCACAGCTGCCCAAGGCTGTGGGAGTCCCACCTCTTGTATCAGAATGACCTGGATGTGAGACATGGAGTCAAAGGATATCATTTTGGAGCTTTAAGATTTGACTGCTCCACTGGGTTTTGGACTTGCATGGGGGCTGTAGCCCCTTTGTTTTGGCCAATTTCTCCCATTTGGAATGGATGTATTTGCCCAATGCTTTTACCCCCATTGTATCTAGGAAGTACCTAACTTGCTTTTGATTTTACAGGTCCATAGGCAGAAGGGACTTGCCTTGTCTCAGATGAGACTTTGGACTTGGACTTTTGGGTTGATGCTGGAATGAGTTAAGACTTTCAGGGACTGTAGGGAAGGCATGATTGTGTTTTGAAATGTGAGGGCATGATATTTGGGAGGGGCCAGAGGCAGAATGATGTGGTTTGACTGTGTCTCCACCCAAATGTTGTCTTGAATTATAGTTTCCACAATCCCCATGTGTTGTGGGAGAGACCTGGTCGGAGGTAATTGAGCCATGGTACCAGTTACTTTCATGCTGCTATTCTTATGATAGTGAGTTCTCCTGAGATCTGGTGGTTTATAAGGAGCTTTCCTGCCTTCTGCTCAGCACGTCTCCTTCCTGCCATCATGTGAAGGAGGACGTGTTTGCTTCTCCTTCCGGTGTGATTCTAAGTTTCTTGAGGCCTCCTCTGTAATGAGGAATGTGAGTCAATTAAACCTCTTTCCTTTATAAATTATCCAGTCTTGGGCAGTTTGTTATAGCAGTGTGAGAACGGACTAATATAGCATACTTATTAATCAATATCTAGAGTTAATACATTGCCCTTTTGTTGAACAATACCAGGGATTTGTAACACATTAACTATGATTGTTAGTGTTGCATTTTTAATCCCCATGACACTTCTATTATTTTCATACAGTTTAGTATTTATATAATTACATATTTACTTCTCTTTTTTCCTTTTCATTCTTTATTGCAACTCTGATTCAAATATTTTTGTACTGAAAGGTGATATATTGTAGTGCTTAAGACCATGGGTTCTAGAGCCAAAATGTGATTTTTCCAGACTGCTTTTTATTTCTGCTTGACAAATAGGGAAACTGAGGCAGAGGGATAATGGTAACACACTCAAGGCTACATCTAGTAAATGACAGAGGCAGGATTTAAATTCATCCATTCCCCAGTAGCACCCCTTGCACTGTGGAGGGCTTGGTAGTAAGCCATGGTCTAGGAGATCTGTTGGTGACACAATGCACCAGAGCCCTCTCCACTGTCAGAAAATATACATGCAGGTTCACATCCCTCTAAAGCCTTGGGGCTTATGAAGTCCACACATAATTCCTATGAAAAGGTTAATTTTATAAGTAAATCACAGGTGAGTTGAATTTCACCCTTGTGAATGCTTATAAACTCATTTTTTTGTGTGTGTGTTTCTCTTGATTTAAGTCATTGGAACTGTCCTGCAAAATTTACAGGAGAAGCTCCTTCCAGATATATATAGTTCTGTTTCTGGACTCTCTCCATCTTGGTTCATTTTTCCTGGGCAAACTAAGCAGCAGACCCTTGCTTTATAAACCAAATCATTGAATCTCCCCAAATGCAAAGTCATTTAGATGTTGGTAAGCCTCAGGAGAGATTTGTGATAGAATTATTATATGCTGAAGAGTTTGAAGCCACCTCTGGTGGAGAGGGTCCTTTGAGAAGTGTAGTTAACACAGAACAGTCTTCTAGGTCTTCTAGATTTTCGACTATCTTTATGAGGCTTTCCACCGTGTCACAGGGCAGCATGTTGGAGACATTGGCTCTGAACTTTTCCTCTAGGTCCTCCTGGCTCAGTGGTTTTCTCCAGTGCCCATAGAAGGTATCAGAGCGATGTGTGAAGGTGGCTCCATCCTTGAGGGTGACACTTATTTCACAGTACAGTGTGTTGAAGCTTGGCAAGTTGTCTGGAGGGTACTCCAGCTCCACCTTACTGAGCAGCTCTCTCACCTGTGGTCTGTTGATCTGGCATTCATGGAATGCGGGGATAGCGATGCTACCATCAAGCAGCATGGCACAGGCCACGTACTGGAATGAATGACGGGCTTCATGCTCCGAGTCTGGAAAGGGCCTGTTTACATACTGGACATTTGGTATCCTGAGCACAATTCTCTTAATGTAGTCAATTGGAAGCAGGGCTGTCTCTGCTACAAGGTTCTTTCTCACAGATGCAGCTGCGTCTGCCACCCAGTGGGTACATAAATGCGCAGGAAAACGCTTAAAGGCCACATCCTGCTGGTCCAGCAGCCAACTGTAGGAATCTAGGTTTGGAAGGACTTTTGGGGAATAGTTGGCATAAAAGGCCCCAAATCCTGCCTCCAAGTCTAAGACCTGCTTGTTTCCTTGGAGACCCAGCATTGCCAGAAATGCAGCTTCTATCCCATGCTTGGCAGCATTGCCAATGTGGAGGGGCTTGGTCTGAGTGGCAGCATTGGCCATGGGTGCCCCAGCATGGGAAACAGCAATGGCCAGGGCTTCTTGGCACTTTGTCGAGCTAAGTCCTAAAAACTTGGATGCAGTGGCAGCACTACCCAATGTTCCTACCACGGAAGGGGGATGGAATCTGAAAAGCAAAGAAGCAGAGTTGGAAATGTACAAACCTTAATCACCAGGAGGCAGGATAGCATAGTCATCAAGAGCATTGATAATGGAGTCACACTGCCCAGGTTCAGATCTCAGCTCCATTACTTTATTAGCTATGTGATCTGGGGAAAGTTATTCAACTTCTCTGTAGATTTTTTCTTACACAAAATGGTGATAGGCCAGGTGCGATGGCTCATGTCTATAATCCCAGGACTTTGGGAGGCTAAGGTGGGAGGGTCATCTCGGGTCAGGAGTTCGAGACTAGCCTGGCCAACATGGCGAAACACTGACTCTACTAAAAATACAAAAATTTGCTGGACGTGGTGCTAGGTGCCTGCAGTCCCAGCTACTTGGGAGGCTGAGGCAGGAGAATCACTTGAACCTGAGAGGCAGAGGCTGCAGTGAGCTGAGATCATGCTGCTGTACTCCAGCCTGGGTGACAGAGTGAAACTGTCTCAAAAAATATAATAATAAAAAAAATAATAATAAGGCCAGGCATGATGGCTTATGCCTGTAATGCCAGCACTTTGGGAGGCTGAGGCAGGCAGATCACAAGGTCAAGAGCTCGAGACTATCCTGGCCAACATGATGAAACCCCGTCTCTATTAAAAATACAAAAATTAGCTGGGGGTGGTGGTGCATGCCTGTAGTCCCAGCTACTTGGGAGGCTGAGGCAGGAGAATCACTTGAACCCGGGAGGCGGAGGTTGCAGTGAGCTGAGATCACACCACTGCACTCCAGCCTGGCAACAGAGTGAGACTCCATCTCAAAAAATAAAATAAAATAAAACAAAATGGTGATAATAATAGCGTTGACCTCTTAGAGTTTTAGGAGCTTTGAATAAATTAACATGCTTACGATAGTGTGTAGCACACAGTGAGTTCTTTATAAATGGTACCATTACAATTATTGCCAGAAAGGCAACAGCTATTGATTGCTGAAATCTTACCTAAGTAACTGTGAGAATTGTGGGCCTTGAAGAAACTGTGAAACTTCACTACCCAGTATTTCAATTTACTTCTCTCCTAGCAGGCTGGCCAAGTGGCAACATAAATCTGAGACTGAGCCATATGATGTGGCCGACATTTGACCATTTTTTATCTGCAGGATGAACAGTCAGGGTAAGGATATTCTGAATGTCCTCATTAGTCTGAGGGACGCTAGCCAGTCTCAGAATAGATTCTGCTCTGAGGATGAAATAAGGAATACTCAGTACACCCATGAACGCCAGAATGACATGAATCACCTTGCGACGAGAGGCCCAATTTATCTCATGGTCCAGGTTGCACTCTTGAAGTCAATTCTTTAAATGTGGATGGAGGGTTTCGTATGTGACTGGTGTATTGACTTATCTACCTGTGCTAATGTTAACATCTTCCGCTGAGCCGGCCTCTAAGTCAGAAAGGCCTACAGAGATAATGATTGACAGATGAAGGGGATGTGACTACCTTTTGATGGGGCAAATTCTCTCCATACCTCTTTGGTATGTCTTTGGCCTCCTTGGCAAAATGCAGTAATCGGCCTTGCACTTCAATACCAACATTGAAAGCCAGCAGCAGGTCAAGGCCAGAAAACTTTGGACTCCTTGGCAGGGCTTCTGCTAAAGCTGTGAGGACAGGAAGGACAGCCCCAGAAGGGTGGGTGGCAGGGTGCCACGTGTCATCAAAATCCATGGAATGAATCTATGTAAACAGACACAAACAGCGACAAAAAACCTTAAATTTTCCCTTACTGCAATGGCTTTTGGAACACTAAGGACTTAGTTTAGTAATAACCTTGTTTTATGTGAGATTCTTTTGATCTGATTCTCAGAAAAGAAAATCTGAGAACTGTCTGTGATTTTTTTCTGTTTTCTTTTTTTTTTTTTTTTTTTTTTTTTGAGACGGAGTCTCGCTCTGTCACCTAGGCTGGAGTGCAGTGCCATGATCTTGGCTCACTGCAACCTCTGCCTCCCAGGTTCAAGCAAGTCTCCTGCCTCAGCCTCCGGAGCAGCTGGGATAACAGGTGCCCACCACTGCCCTGGCTAATTTTTGTATTTTTAGTAGAGATGGGGCTTCACCATGTTGGCCAGGGTGGTCTCGAACTCCTGACCTTGTTATCCACCCACCTCAGCCTCCCACAGTGTTGGGATTATGGGCATGAGCCACCGCATCTGGCCTGGCTGTGATTATTAGTCCCGTGGCCGGCCCGTGGGAAATGCTGTTCCTCTGCCAGAGGAGCGGAGTACCTTGGAGAGCAGCTTGTGAGACCCAAGGAGCTTGGGTCTTGCCCTGGTGGCCTAAGGTCCCTCTGCCATGGCCCCTGGAAAGATCTATAATCCCCTTTAAAAACAAAGCTGCAGAATCAGGTGGCTGGCAATTCTTTCCTCCTCCACCCTTTAAATAAGTTGCACTGCAAGTTTAATGTCATTTATTCCATATGAGGCCATATGTTTTTGTACCTTTTTATTATGAACTAATTTCAAACTTTTAGAGAAGTTGTAAGACGAGCACAAGAACTCTCAAATCCAAATTAACTTTTCAGCTATATATTTAAAAATCATTATTCTCTGCTTTAAGATTTTATTCCTCTTTCTCCCAGCCATTTTCTTTTTCCTTATATTAAAACAGTAATAACCAGAAGTTCATTTAAAAATAGATTTTTATATCTATTTTCTGTCACTGGTACATTTCCCACTGTTTTCAGGACATTACTTTGGAATGCACCATTGGCTTTAACTTTCAATCTCCTGAGCTATTGTCCCCATAAATCATAAAAATATCTCAAAAATCCCAACATATCCGTTTCCAAGTTACATCTTGTAGAATACTTCCCCTGACACACAGAAAAAGCATAAAAATCATCCGTCAGATGAGAAGTACAGATTTTTGGTTCAGAAAATACAGACACTGTATGGCTATTGTTCCTTTCTCAATAACTATCTGTTGAATGGATGAATGAATGAATGAATAAAAAGCACATTACTGGAGAGAAACTGGCCCCAAACAGGAAAAACTGAGAAGAAATTTGGTCTGGATGTTGGGTTTTGTATTTTTTGCTGTTTATATTCAAGGTTTCGAATTGGGATACCTTAGGGTGTTTTTATCTAAATCCTTCCATCTTTTTTCCTCTACTACAAAATCTCTTTGAAAAGCATCAATTTACTGTAAAAACATGAAAACCGAATTACTACACAGGGGAGAGGGTAAGCCACTTTATCTCTCTGACTTTCAGTTCTTTCATCTGTAAAATATAGAATTTGGGCAATTTCTGAGATATTTCCCGACTCTAAAATTATTGTGATTATCTAATAGTTGAAAAGACGTGTAAACCTCCTTACAGCCACACCGTTCACAAAAGCAGCATATGTGGGTGGAAGCCTGATGTCTGGCCGACCCCAAACAGTGCTGGTTATGTTGGAACTGTAGATCTGGAACAAAAGCAAATCAGCCAGTGATAGTGTCAATACAGTATACCAAGTCACCATTTCCAGAGTTATTCTTCATCTTTGGAGGCATTATTCATGGTTCTGACTTGAACCTTTGCCACAGATAGAAGCCCTAGTTATTGAATTCCTCTCATCCTTGTAGAATACACAACTTTCCTCCATGAAATGGGGAGGAGATGTTGCTTGATCCCAGATCATGATCCGGAAGTACTCCAGGGAAGCACATCTGAAGTTACTCTTATTTACTCCTTGGGGTTAATACCAGGAGAGATGGACTAACTGCCTATCTCAAATACACCCTAGGGAGAGCAGGAGCTCTCACGTACATCCCTACTCTGCTCAGAGTACTTGACCAGGCTTTTCTCCAGAGAATAAGAATAATAAACTGTGAGATATTACTAGTGTATGATTTTGTTTGTTTGTTTTTAAGGTATGGTCTTGCTCTGTTGCCTTGGCTGGAGTGCAGTGGTATGATCTTGACTTACCGTAACCCCAACCTCTCAGGCTCAAATGATCCTCCCACCTCTCAGCCTCCCGAGTAGCTGGGACTATAGGCGTGTGCTATCACACCTGGCTAATTTGTATGTTTTGTTTTTGTTTTTATAGAGATGGGGCTTTGCCATGTTGCCCAGGCTGGTCTTAAATTCCTAGGCTCAAGCAGTCTGCCCACCTTGCCCTGTGGAAGTGCTGGGATTATAGGTGTGAGCCATTGTGCCTGACTGTGTATAGTTTTAAGACAGTGACTTAGTAAAGAATATGGATGACTATTAAAACTCAAATAATGGAACATAGAAAATTATTAAAATGATATAGAACAGTGCTATGTACATCAAGTGCTGTCTATAAAAAGAAGTATAGATTAAATGTAACACATATGTATGCGCTAGGTTTTATCTCTAACATAGACTTTGACCTTCTTACCTTGCTATATTGGCTGGCTTTGTGAAACACTTCCGTACTGGTTCCCAGGAACCCAGCACCCAGAGTGTCTAGAATCATCCTCTTGCTCCTCTGAATAACGCGATCTGTCAGGTGTCCCGCTTTCAAGCCATGGATAGTTGTGGCAAAGCTTTCTGTGATAGACTTTAAAGGGAAGAGTGTTAGGACAGGGCTACCCCCCACTCTGTACTTACACACTTCTGTTCTATAAAAAACCTTGAGGCACTTTTGTGCAAAGAGTTTTGCTCCACTACAAGAAACCCAGTTGATCAGATTTAGTTTAATTTCTAAAAACGATGTGTACTAAGCATCTATTATGTGTGAGGCAGAGGGATGTGGGAGCACACAGCAGCCAGTTTCTCTCCTCAGTCGAGTTGAGGGGCAGCATAGCAAGCACAGGACACAGTATTGTGTGATGGATGGTAGTGGGGGGAAGCACAGAGAGTTGTGGGAGGAGGACGCGAGGGACACCTCATCTGTGTAATAGGGATTTCTGTGGGTGCAGTGTGCAGCTGCTATTATGAGATACCTGCCAGGCACTGTGCTGAATGTCTCAAATATATTACCCTTTTAATACCCACAAGTCTCCAGGTAGTTATTTTTGCAAGTGAGGAGACTGAGACCTAGAAAACTAAAGTCACTAATTTTCACAGCTTTTAAATGGTGGAATCTGAACAGAAGCCCCTATAGGTCTAACTCCACAATCAGGGCATCTAGCTATCAAGTCCAAAATGGTCTGATGAACATGTACCTCAGAACCACCTGGAGTTCTTGCTGAAAATGAACATTTCTGGTCCCCACTCTAGACTACCAAAATTAGACTCTCCCCAGAAATGGAACCTCTGGAAGCATAGCTCAGGATTCTGTTTTCATTAGGCTCTCTAGGAGGCTCTCAAGTGTTCTGGTGCGCTTATGTCCAATATGGCAGCTACTCTCCAATGTGGCTACTGAGCACTTGAAATGCAGCAAATTGAGATGTGTCATAAAATAAAGACTGAATTTTGAAGGCTTAGTAGGAAAAAAGGATATAAAGCATCTCAATAATTTAAAAATATTGACTACATGCTGAATCAATGTTCAATTCATTGACCAGGTGCAGTGGCTCATGCCTGTAATCCCAGCACTTTGGGAGACTGAGGCGGATGGATCACTTGAGGTCAGCAATTTAAGATCAGTCTGGCCAATGTGGCAAAACCCCATCTCTACTAAAAATACAAAAATTAGCCAGGTGTGATGGTGGGTACCTGTAATCCCAGCTACTCGAGAGACTGAGGTGGGAAAATTGCTTGAACCTGGGAGGTGGAGGTTGCAGTGAGCCGAGATCATGCCACTGCACTCCAGCCTGGGCAACAGAATGAGATTCCTCTCATCTTAATAGAAACATATTCAATATATTGATATCAACATATCAATAATATGTGGGATACAGTATAAATAAAACATGTTATTAATTGATCAGTTTTTTCTAAACATTTTCTAAAATTTAAATACTAGAAAATTTTAAATTACATATGTGACTTAAGAACCACTGCCTGCTCTTCCCTGTTGGTGGAGACATTAATACTTGATCTGGTTATGAAAACTTAAGAATAGTCATCAGATAATAGCGCAGGGTGATGAGAATGGAGGGTAAAGGTAGAAGTGGAAGTGAGGGCCAAGGCTGGGAGGTGCGAGAGAGTGGAGGGAGTTTGGCTCCCTTCAGCTGCGGAGTTGAATACAGGAGACAGAGGTGACAGGGAGAATGGATTTCCAACTTATGACCGAATGATGAACACACTAAAGACTGTGATGTTAATGGGGTGCTATCTTAAGAAAAGTAGAGTTATGGTCAGAACTAACGTTTTGGAAAGATTCCTGTAGGCAATTGTATAGAGAATGGATTGGAGATGGGTAGACAGGGGCGGTGAAAGGACTGCTGCAGTAGCCCAGGTTCTGGATGGGGAAATGGCAGTGCCATTGGCCAAGAGAGAGAACACAGGAAGAGGAGCAGCCTTCCAAGCAGTGATGATGGGCTCAGTGTAAACTTGTTGAGTATGAAGTGTCTGTGTTCATCCTACTGGAGAAGCTCATTTTGCTTCTACCCATAAGCTATGAAACTTAAATTTCATAAGCAGTGGAGTACTCTGCAGTTCCTTTAAAATTCAAATTCTTCAATACATAGACAGTTATTTTGTTTTCTACACATTTTCGCAGGACAGCATCTATTATGTAGAGTTAAAAACATCCATTCTTAAGTCAGGTTTCACTATCTGCTCACCACCTAGTGAATGTTGGATTGCTTCCCTTTCTTGCTCTGGTTACTACATCATTGCACAACTTAATTTGTCTATCTCAACACCAGAGACTTCATTTTTAAATCTTAACTATAAGGTGAGGGGCTACTGGATTAGGGGACCTGGGGTATCTGGGGTTCTCTGATACTGAGCTCAGTGCCAGGACAGAGCTACAGAGATGGAACCCGTGCCTAGCTGAACGTCCTTCAACCTGGCCACTGACTAGTCCCATTTACAGAGTCTCAAGTCAGATTTATCAAGTCAAGGAACATTTGCCATTTTCAAAAGGATGGGCTACTTTTCATGTCTCCGCGAGCTTTAATAGAAAGGTGGAGGGGGGTTTGGGGTGGGGGAAAGCAGGAGAGAAGATGCCTGGTAGAGAGAAAGGATGCTGGCACAAAGGTTTCAGATTAGGGTGGAAGAATAACAATCATGTTGATTTTCACACTGCTAGAAATTTGAGTTAAAATATTTTTAGGGGCAGAGGGGGAGAAGTAGAATGGGTTTAAACTCAAGAGTTTCAAATATTGATTGAATCCCTGACTCTAAGCAAAACTACCTCTTTTAAACCTCTCTTCCAACCCCCACAAGTCCCACAGTTGGGGGCATGTAGTAATTGATCATTCATCTCTTCAGGGCTAGATCTGACCCAGGAGTGTCTTATGGAGGAATGTGAGACTGGGGAGCAGGTGGGGCAGGTGGGTTGGTGACATGGAGCCCTGGAGGTAATTGCACCGTCCATCCATATGAGACCGTGCTGCTGGTGATACAGGAAGGTGGAGCACGGGAATCCCCTGGAAGTCATGAACAGCACCCTGTGTGCCAAAGAACACATGGCTCTCCCTGGCCCCTGAAGGAATGAAATGTGAGGGAAATAAACACACAGCTGCTCAGCTGTCGGTGGGCCTTGCGTTCATCTGTTTCTAAAATATCTTTCTGATCTGCTTGACCTTCTTATGGCATTTGCATCTCTTTTTAGTTAAATACAATGATTATTAATGTATAAGTTAAGGCATAACATAAAGCCATTGAACAAATCAATTTCACAAGTTCTTTTTTTTTTTTTTTTTAGACACAGTCTCGTTCTATTGCCCAGGCTGGAGTGCAGTGGCACGATCTCGGCTCACTGTGAGCTCTGCCTCCCGGGTTCACACCATTCTCCTGCCTCAGCCTCCCCAGTAATTGGGACTACAGGTGCCCACCACCACGCCCAGCTAATATTTTTTGTATTTTTAGTGGATATGGGGTTTCACCAAGTTAGTGAGTATGGTCTCAATCTCCTGACCTCGTGATCTGCCCACCTCGGCCTCCCAAAGTGCTGGGATTACAGGTGTGAGCCACCGTTCTTACTATGAGTCCAGCACTGTTCTAAGCTCTCAAGAATGCCAAGTCAATACTGGATCATTCCTGCCTTAAAAAGCATGATCACACGACTGCACTCCAGCTTGGGTGACAAAGCATGACCCTCTTATCTTCTACAGAAAGTGGTGACAATAAATAGATTAACAAAAACACAATCTGGCAGTGTCATAATGGACACATAAAACTAGGGGGTGAAAATTTAATGAACTTGTCGTGATTCATCCCCTTCCTAACTTCGTACAATAGAGTCATGTATCTCATTTGTAAAACAGTAATGAAAGCCACCATGCAGTTAGTTAGGAAGCCCACAGGTTATAAGAAAAGTTAAAGCAGAGGCAGGTAGTTCTTAAAAGGAGAGGGCAACTGAAGAAATTGAGAAAGGAAGAAGTCTGCTAGAAAAGCAATTTAAGTAAGTCACATAAAATGTCACAATACCTTGAGCATCATTTTGTTGTTAAGAAGAGGTTCAGTTCAGAAGGAGTGAACCAGAGGAGTAATTTGTTTGCTGGATGTCTGACTGCCTTTATACCCTTCACTCCTCTCAAACCCATTTCCTTTCATTTTGTTCTAAACCTAGAATTTCTATCATTTCAACACCTCCTGACTAGACTCACTTTAACTTCCCCTTTAAGGGACTGTTTAACTCTTCCATGGATGAAGAATTCAGTGAGGCCAGGATGTACAGTAATCTTGATCATATGATTCCTCACAGGCATCAGAAAACGTAAATTTATAGTAAACCTAGGATTGCCTTTTGTGCCTACATAGCTTATGTCAATACTAGAAGAATATCTATACTCTTTTAAGTAGATATTCTACTTCTCAAAATTTTAGGGAAAAAAACTCCACCTGCACACAAACAAAATTCATACCCTTGCTTATAAGATCAAAAACTGGAAACATGGCCATGTGCATTGGCTCACGCCTATAATCCTAGTGCTTTGGGAGGCCAAGGTGGGAGGATTACTTGAGGCCAGGAGTTTGAGACCAGCCTGGGCAACAAAACAAGACCTTGCCTCTAAAAAAAATAAAAAATAAAAATAGCCAGGTGCAGTGGCGTGTGCCTGTAGTCATAACTACTTGGGAGGCTGAGGCAGGGGGATCACTTGAGCCCAGGAGAATGAGGCTGCAGTGAGCTATGATCACACGGCTGCACTCCAGCTTGGGTGACCGAGCGTGACCCTCCCTCAAAAAAAAAAAAAAAAAAGAAAAGAAAAGAAAAAAGAAAACAATCACATGCCCTCAAATTTTGGATCGGTTAGGTAAAATGTGGCATGTGCAATATTTAAGGTACACTCCCATTTTCCCCTTCCACTTTACCCTGTTGGTCACCATTGTCTAGGGACAAATGTGCTGACCAGAAGTTTCTGGCAACTTGAGATTAAGAACCTGGAAGGGCACTGGGGGTAAATGACACTTTTCCCCAGCTTGTACCCTTGCTCATTCCTGAACTGCTCTTTTCATATTTGCACATCTCTGATTCTTGGTCCTCTGCCTGGCTTCTGGAATATAGTGCCTTCCTCCCTGCCATCCTGCTATTGCTGGAGTCTGCTTCAACACAGCTTGTCCAGGCCTCTTTGCCTATAATCAATCACTATGATATGGCTTGCCTGGAATTAACTCTGCTCCTCTAGGCAATTGCCACTTCCCCTGGATTGCCTAGTCCTATCCAATTGGTTTGCAGTTATAGTGGGTACCAAAAACAAATGATTTCAAATCTGAACTTGTTGTTCTAGATATGGTGGCAGAATTTGTCTTTGGAGAAGACTGCATTTAAATTATGGAGGAAATCTCCATGAGCTTTGAGGTTCCATTTCAATCCTATTACAGAAGAGTTTGGGACAAAGGAGTTAAAATGCTCTGTGTAAAAATGCAAAAGCCCGTCTTTCTTGTGGGCAGGAGATCACTCTGCGAGATGAGGTTAGGTAATTGTGTTTGTGTTGGTTGAAGCCTGTAGAGAAAGAATGTTAGGGCTCTGGAGACAGGGCTAAGAGCAGAGTCAGTGGGAACCCCCATGGATTGGTTGGGGTGGTGTGATGGCTATAGGCTAGGAGCTCCAGAGGGAAGTGGCCAGCAGGAAACCCTGCATGAAAGGACATAGGCAGACAGATTTAAAGAGCTGTGAGATCAAATACGTAATTTGAAGTTTATTTTTCAGCATAATAATTCCCTGGTGCTATTCTTATATCTTTAGGAAAATTTGTTACATACTACAACCCAGTGTTAACCATGTTTTGGGAAATGAAAGCAGAGGAAGTTGATCATGCATGGAGTAGAAAGGGCTGGTGAGAGAAGCTCAGGGTACCAGTCAGAGGGAGAAGAGACTAGCAGCAACCAGGGGAATGTAGGTACTTTTTGGTTACCCTAAGTAGTTAATGAAGAGTCAATGGAAATCGGGGTGTGATTGTACATACTTGGGTGTACAGAAGAAGAACGCAGAAAGATGGGCACTTGGGGATGTTTGAAGTCTACTCATTGGCCAACTGCTACCTTAAGTGGGTTTCCCAATCATGCTGCAGACTGGGGAAACCCAGACCTAGGCTCTGTGTTGACATAGATGGTTGTTTTGTGCATCAAGATGCCATTTCAGATGATCTTTATTTTATACTGGTGGATTCCAAAACCACCTTCCATTAGAAGGATGGATTCCTGCTTCAAAAGAACAAGATGAGTATTTTGGGGCCATTGTGTAAGAAAAATCACATTATAAGATTATGTGGTGCATTGCTGAATACTGTACATAAATTGATGTTTAGAGTAATCTTATCAAGTTGAAAGGAAAGATAGACATCTAGTTTGATAAATGCTTAAAACTATCTTAAGCATTAACCTAGTTGAGAATTCTGGAGTTTTCAGCTTAAAGTTATATGCACATAGTAATGTAGTAGATTCTTTTATTTCCCAAAAGAGGCTTCATGAGAGTTTTCACTAGTATTACCCTCAATTTAAATAAGAGAAAGTCAAGATCCCAAGAAGCTATATATATATAGCTTAAATATATATATGATATATTAAATTTATATATAAATATATATATATATTTTTTTCAAGTTGAGAGATTTGGAGTTGAGGCTCCTCAGATCACTGTTACATGAAAGTGAAGAATGGACTGTGATGGGCTTGACCATCTCACATGGAAAGGCTTCCTAAAGGAATGATGAGCTTTATCAAGTCCCTTGAGCTTTAATGGAAGTTCCATCATTTAGCTTCTCTGGGCCTCCAGTTTTGCCACTGTTGCATTCAGAAGAAGAATTAGTTCAATTACTTGGTAGTTTAATTATTTACTTAATATTTTTATGTAACTGTGATCAGCTCAAAGGCTAAGACCCTTTGTAATCAGAGTCACTTTCCCTTAATAAATTGTATATTGATAGCAACTCTTCAGTCAGAAACAATTGAAGATGTCCTGTTGCCTTTTGCTTCTAAGTCTAAATAGAAGCCAGAGCTATTGTGTTTAAATGCAGGTCTTGTCTTTGATCACTCCACCCTGGAGGAAGCAATATTGTGAGTCCTATGGAAAGGCCCACATAGGGAGGAATGGAAGGCTCTTGTTAATCTTTCCATAGCAAGTCAAGTCTTCAGAGACTGCAGCCTCCATGGCAGCTTGACTCCAACTTCATGAGAGATCCCCAACGAGTCACCCAGCTAAACTGCTGCAGGATTCCTGACCCTTAGAAACTTGAAGAGTTGAGATGGTAAAGTTTTGTTGTTTTAAAAGGAGAAATTTTGAGATAATTTGTTACACAGTGTATTAGCATTTTCCAGAGGAACAGAACCAACAGAATGTGTCTATGGGGTGTGTGTGTGTGTGTATGCATATTACAAGCAAGCTGGACACCAGTGGAGTGCCAGTCCACGTCTGAAGGCCTGAGAACCAGGAGAGTCAATGATGTAGTTATAGTCTAAATACTGGCAGGCTTGAGACCCAGAAAGAGTAGATGTTTCCGTTTGACTCTAAAGGAAGGAAAAAAACCCTTGTGTCAGCTCAAAAACAATGGGTAGGAGGAATTCCCCCTTATCCTGGGATGGTTCTGCCTTTTTGTTTTATTCGGGCCTTCAACTGATTAAATGAAGCCCATTCACATGAGGAAGGAAAATCTGTGTAACTCAATCTATGATTTAAATGTTAGACATTCTCACAGAAACACCCAGAGTAATGTTGGACCAGCTATCTGGGCACCATGTGGCCCAGTTAAGTTGACACATAAAATTAACCATCACACATAGCCATAGATAATTAATAAAGCTCCAAGCTGATAATATGACTTATAAGGGCCCTTATAAGACTATAGTTATCTCTTCATGCTCATATCAAGCTTAGCATCTGCCACCTACCACCTATTATGGGGCCATGATTTTTATTGCCTAAGAGACCTTTGTAGCAGTGATTCCCTTTTACTTCTTATGCCTTCTCTGCCCACCCTTCTACCTTTTTCTTCTCCTTCATGCTACAACTTCCCTCTCCTTATCTTTCTTCTAAGCCAGTGGTCTTAACTGGGGATGAGTTTGTTCCCAGAGGCCATTGGGCCATGTGTGGAGGTACTTTGGTTGCCACCAAATTGTGGCATCTTATGGGTAGAGTCCAGGTATGTTGCTAAACATTCTACAATGTACAGTACAACCCCAACAACAAAATAATTACCAGGCCCAAAATGTTAATAGCACCAAAGTTGAGAAAACCCTGTCTAAAGTTTTACACACTTTTTACTTTAGGAAGTTACATCTAGGGCTGGGCTCATGCTTGTAATCACAACACTTTGGGAGGCTAAGGCAGGAGAATCACTTGAGCCCAGGAGTTTGAGACCAGCCTGGGCAGCATAATGAGACTCCATTGTGGCAGGTCAGGCCTCACTAACCCAGGCCTCCATAACAACTGTTCCAGCACTGACTGAGTGGTTAGATTAAACATTAAAAGCTGTAGAGCCAGTGCCCTCTTACAAAGGCTAGAATGCGACAAAAACCCACCAAGAGTTTTGCCTAGGCCTTTCCCGGGTTTTAGAGCATGACAAAATAATGAAGGAATTCTTAACAGGACCCATTTAGGATTAAACAAGTTTTATTGTAGGTCTGAAGCAGCTCCCCAGACCTCCACAAACAAGCTTTATTGGGGACTGTAGGAACTCTCCAGACCTCCACGATCTTGTCTCCATGAGACAAAATAAGGGTAGTCACTCCAGCACCTGAACGCATTTAGATTAAGTAAATTTACTGAGGCTCCAGAGGAAGGTCTTCAGGACTCAGATCTTAGTTATAGATTACAAGAAGTTAATCATGTATGTCTGTAGATGAATGCACACTTACACACAGACATATTGCTTAGAAGGTATATAAGCTCTGGAAAACTTTGTAATTTTGAGTTGATCTGGTGGTAATTTCCAGGCCTTCTCCCTGTAACTGGTTACAGAAATAAAAACCTCTCTTCTTTCCCAGTTCATCTGCATCTCATTATTGGGCCATGAGAATAAGCAGCCCGACCCTCAGTTTGGTCCAGGAACACTGTCTCTACAAGAAAAAAAAAAAAAAAAAGAATGAAGAACTACATCCAAGAGCCCTCCGTAGCATCCTAAGTTTAGGTTATGTGCCCTACCTGTATGTTCCCATGGGATGTAAGGTTCCCCTCTTTGTACCCTTTGTTAGATAGGAACATTCTTTTTAGGCAGGGAACTGATCTACCCTGTTGATCACAATATCCCAGGGTCTCACACAGGACTCCACACATAGGAGGTGCTCAGTCAATGTTGAATAAATTAATGCAAACCTGATGCTTTCAATTAGTCAGTCATATTAACACATGAAAAAATTTAACCCCTCTTCATCCCCAACAGAAATGTGTCAGGAGAATCTATTTTTTATTTTATTTTTTTTGAGACGAAGTCTTGATCTGTCACCCAGGCTGGAGTGGAGTGGCACGATCTCGGCTCACTGCAACCTCTGCCTCCCGGTTCAGGCAATTCTTGTGCCTCAGCCTCCCGAGTAGCTGGGATTACAGGAACCCACCATCACACCTGGTTAATTTTTATATTTTTAGTAGAGACAGGATTTTGCCATGTTGGCCAGGCTGGTTTCGAACTCCTGACCTCAGATGATCCATCTGCCTCAGCTTCCCAAAGTGCTGGGATTACAAGTGTGAACCACCACACCCAGTCGAGAATCTATTTTTTAATGGCCATGGCTTTTATCCTGTTCTGGAGTGCTGGTCTGCCAGCAAATAGAATACAATGAATAGATCTTTCTCTTCATCCTGATAACAGCAGCTCCCCTATAGGGGATGCTTGTGGGAGAATGTGAACTGTCCAAGTAAACTGGAAATACTTGAAACAACAAATCAGGAATGTAAGAATAGAGACTATTTTTAAAAAAGAAAAGCCACTTTATCTGTTTAATTTTGTCCAAAATAGCTGATTACAGTCTTTGAATTTCAGTTTCCTTTTTTTCTGACTTGCCCTTCTTTGCCACTATTGGGTAACATCGGATGAGTCAATGTCTGAATTGTTATGATTAAGTTTCATCTGATTGTAAACCAATGTTTTAGGAGAGAATACAGCGGTAGCAATCAGGGTTCATTTCCCTGACTAATTTTTTGTTAATTCATTTGGGACATTGAAACATACTTACCATGAGAATGGTTTTATAAAAGATGAAACTTGGGGCAAATTGTGTTTAATTTCTTTTAAAAAACAACAGCAACAGTTATCAAAATTGTTTCCACCTTAGGCCATTATCTATCTGCCATTGTTCTGGTTCCATTTTTCCCAGCCCTTAGGACAGCATCACAGTTTTCTTTTCTTTTCTTTCTTTCTCTCTTTCTTTCTTTTTTTTTGAGTCAGAGTTTTGCTCTTCTCGCCCAGGCTGGAGTGCAATGGCACAATCTTGGCTCACTGTAACCTCCATCTCCCAGGTTCAAGTGATTCTCCTGCCTCAGCCTCTGGAGTAGCTGGGATTACAGGCCCGTGCCACTACGCCCGGCTAATTTTTGTATTTTTAGTGGAGATGGGGTTTCACCATGTTGGCCAGGCTGGTCGACAGCATCACATTTTAACAAGGAAGGTGTAAAACGTTAAGAAACTATATTTAAAAACAAATATTTAGGAGAATGCCTCACAGAGTCAATGTTTATTTTGTATGTATATGTACATCCTGCCTTTGTTTTCTTTATTAAACTTTGTATGGAATTTTGTAAGTGTACAGGAAGGGATTAAGTTCCAGCGAGTATAAAGTGAGGAATCAGTACTATTGAATGGATGTGTGGCTGTAAAGGCATTGCTTAAATATGACCGTCTCAACATATTTTATTGTGAAGAAATCTTTCCATTTGCAAAAGCTCAGCATGGTTATAATGCATTCTCCAAATCATTCTACCTCCAAGAAAAGTATTGTTTGTAGCTTT
This sequence comes from Theropithecus gelada, assembly GCF_003255815.1. Lineage (NCBI taxonomy): Eukaryota > Metazoa > Chordata > Mammalia > Primates > Cercopithecidae > Theropithecus > Theropithecus gelada. The sequence continues at coordinate 16,113,322 of NC_037685.1, read as the reverse complement.
CTCGTAAGCATCAAATAGACTGTTAATGTTTTTAGTTAACTAGTAAACACTGAGTGATTATCCACGGGCTATATTACCCTGTACCAAATGTCTGCTAAAAAGAGAGTGAAATGGGTTGATGCCTTATTTGAATAAATCCAGCAGACTTGAAAAAAAATATTCCATACAGAAATTGTTTATGCACATTTAGCAGATAGAATAGAATCGAGGTAGTTTGTGCTCTTTTAAAGTTAAACTTAAGTATAGAATTATCCCAGACTTCAAAAGCAATATAGTTAAATATCTCAACAGTAGAAATCTAGTTACATTCTTTTGATATTCCCATTTCAAACCAGAGACTCTATTGGAATATCAAGTCTTTTTTTCATCTCAGAGCAATTTTCTACAATTTTCTGGATTCCGTTTCTTCTTTATTTCTCTTTCTGAATATAGATTATTATGACTGCATTTTTTCTCCTTGTCTCCACTTGAGTTTTGTAATCTCCATAGTTTTGCATAGAATTTCCGTTCAATGTTCTGGTAGAATTGTATGACTTGGTCTTCTAATTACTAATTCATTCTTCAGTTGTGCCCATTTGGCTTTTCAACTTTTAATATGGTTCTTATTTTGGCAATCATGTTTTTCTTTTATACGAACTCTTGTTCTCTGATGAGCATTTTACATAGCAGTATTTTCTTGTGATATGTCATAATGGTTTGTGATCCCAATGTCTCAAAAGGGAGTCACTCATGTCAAGCAGCATTAAGCCCACAGTGAAGCTGCTCCTGCCTCAATGCGATAAACGTACGTGTAATGGACTGAGGTAATAGCACCTGCTGTTGCCAGGTACAGCTCAACACCAGGAACCGAACCCAACAGAAAGTGAAAAGTGGCTGAGGATTGTTAAAGCAGCAAAGACCAGGCCTTCTCAGAGATGCCTTTGGAAACTCTGCCCGGAGTAAGTCTGAGGGCTTCTCCTGTCTTGGTGGCTGTCAGCAGAGAGAAGCAGCAACCCTACCAAGGACTCAGGACCCACTTGACTGGTGTGTTAGCCATTGGTCACCAGCACCGTTGCTGCGGTTTGTTACCTGCCTCTGATTACTCCCTGTGCGTTGATATTAATTGCATGGTTGGTGGTGCGTGAAGGGCTCTGCATAAACAGTGAATGTGAACGCATAGAATTGGCTGTTGAGACATTGTGAAAGTGGAATCTTCTGTTGGAGTTAGTGCCTGTAAGTGTGAACTTAATTAACATATCCATTGGCATGGCCAGTAATGTCTTGTTTTATGAATCTTGTAACTTCTCAGTGTCTTTGAGAAAATTGCTTCAAATATTAAATACAGGTTTTCTTCTGGGACCTTTACAAGGTGTCTTCATCTTGGCAGCTCTCTTTCATGCTGTTGGTTTTACTCGTGTCGAGTGATTCTGCGTTGTTCTTTCATATTGACAAATAACAGACTAAGTCAGATTGTAGTGTAGGGACATGACCCCCAACTGCAGTATTCCTCTGACTGCTGTCAACATGCCTCTGTGCCCTCAATTCCCCAAGCTAAAATGGCTGCCCCTAGGCTTGGAGATCATGGGGTCTGCAAGTCATTTCTTAAGGAAGCTCTTAAACTCAGCTAAAGTGAGAGGCATTGGTCAGGGTGCCAAAAGAGCAAGGCTGTTTAGCCATGCTTTCATATTATAGTGTTAACATTAAAAAAAATCTGCAGGTCACAGACCTACAGAGAAAGCTTCAGGTTTACTCAGTATTATCTCATTTTATTTAATTAACTAATGTATTTATTTTTGAGACAGAGTCTTGCTTCATCTTCCAGGCTGGAGTGCAGTGGCACAGTCATAGCTCACTCTAACCCCAAACTCCTGGGCTCAAGTGATCCTACCACCTCAGCCTCCCAAGTAGCGGGGATTATAGGTGTGAGCCTCTCGCCCCGCCTCTGTCATCTCATTTTGGATTACACCAAACGTTAGAATGTTCAGTGTCTGCTGTGGCTCCAATCGGCTGTGGCCAGGGCTGCTGGAGTCTCGTGGGACCTCCGTGGTCACTTTGTCTTCAGAGGGGACCGTGGCATGCCACGCATTATTGGGCTTGGCTCCTCAGGTATGATGATATTCCCTTAAGAACTGTCATCATCTGCTTTTCTTTTTCTTTCTTTTTTTATTTTTTTAGAGACAGAGTTTTGCTCTGTTGCCAGGCCTGGAGTGCAATGGCGCGATCTCGGATCACTGCAACCTCTGCCTCCTGCGTTCAAGCAATTCTCCTGCCTGAGCCTCCTAAGTAGCTGGGACTACAGCCATGTGCCACCACACCCAGCTAATTCCTTTTGTATGTTAGTAGAGATGGAGTTTCACCATGTTGCCCAGGCTGGTCTCAAACTCCTGAGCTCAGGTCTCGAACTCTTGAGTTTGGCCTCCCAAAGTGCTAGAATTACAGGCATGGGCCACTGCGCTTGGCCTGCTTTTCATATTTTTCATATGACTTTGATTGTCCCATTTAGTAAATCATAGATCATAGTAAAGCAAGATGTTTTGTTGCTATCTTGGTGATTTTATCCCCTTCCCCATTTGTATTTTTATGGTGGTTGGGGCTCTGAAAACAATACCTCCAAATGAAAACCTCAGAAGCAGCATCAGAAGCAAAGTCTGTCTCCAACCTTCTGCCTTCCTGTCCTTTGCCCCTCACTCTCCCTAAGGCAAAGCATAGAAATTAGAACCTCTTTTCCCTACAGCCAGCCATAGAGCCTAAAAATATTCCTCTAACCTTCCCCCACATTTCTGTGTAACAACTGGCGATAAAGAAATTAAGACTCTCATTTCAGGTTGGGTGCAGTGGCTCATGCCTGTAATCTCAGCACTTCGGGAGGCTAAGGCAGGAAGATTGCGTGGGTGCAGGAGTTCAAGACTAGTCTGGGCAACATCATGAAATCCCATCTCTACAAAAAATACAAAAGTTAATTGGGTGGTGACACACACTTGTAGTCCCAGCTACTCGGGATGCTGGGGTGGGAGAATCGCTTGAGCCTGGGAGGCAGAGGTTGCAGTAAGCTGAGATCGTGCCACTGCACTCCAGCCTGGGTGACAGAGTGAGACCCTATCTCAAAAAAACAAAAAAAACAAAAAAAACAAAAGGCTTCCGTTCAGAGTGGTTCTACCGAGGAGAAAGGAATGCTGCACAGAGAAGCCAAGAAGAATCTGGACATGCAGGCCTTTCTGGGTTTCCCCAGTCAGTCTATTCCTATTAGCTCATACCCTTTTTGTCTAATCCCCTTTCTAAATGGTTGTCCCTACTTCATAGAACCTAAGCACAAAGATGGACAGTTTTCCCTGTATTTTTAGGCCTCCATCCTGAAGGCTTCCATGTCACATAAACCTATGATCAAGTATACTTGTTAAGCTTTTCTCCTGTTAGTTTCTCATTTGTTATAGGCGTATAGGCTACAACCTTTATGATGGGAAAGAGAGGGATCACCTGGGTGATAAATGAGAATTCTAAAAATTGCTTTGTGAAATTAGAGGAGAGGGAGTAAGGAAGGGAGAGAGAGAAGGGGCAGGAGAGAGAGAATCACAAAGAGCCATCGGCTGATTGCTGAGGCTGCACTCCATGGAAACATTACCCATGGGATTATCCTGGCGAGTGACCACACATTCACAGGACTAGTTATCAGCTTTGCAGGGATTGATTCAATCCCAAAGTTGACTAAAATCTTGGGGACTGACTCTATTAATCCAAGTCACATGAGAATGAAGAATCAATCAGAATTCCAATTTATTAATTTACATTGATCTGAATTTTATCATTTTTAGTACCTACAGGAGTCTGTTCTTGAGGCCCTTCTCTGTATCAAGGTGCCCCTGGGAAGGCAAGTTAACAATGCTCGCTTGGTTAGTAGGGAAAAAATGAGTGCTGAGGGCTCCCTCACACAGACCACTGAGAAGCCATGATATCATCCATCTCCCTGGTGCCCAAAACATATGGGTCCACAAGACTCTCTGCTACGTGTACTTTGCCAAATTCTTATCTTGCTCCTCATAAATTATCTTTATTTTGCGTTAGCCTTTTAGCTTTATGAAACAAGCCTTTTAGCCTTTTAGCCTTTATGAAAACAAGGCATGCGTTAGCCTTTTAGCCTTTATGAAAACAAGGCATGAACTTACAGCACAATGCAATCAGACATTCCTGGATTTTAAATTTATACCCCAACACATTACCCTTGTTTTGTGAGTGGATAAGTGAGATCTGTACCCTCCAAGTAAATTATACAAAACAATACAGTCTCTGAATATTATAAGGATGACAGCTAATACAAAAAGCTCACTATCATCATGTTTCAATGAGAAAAATTCTTGTCAGTTGAAATATGTCATGACTCATTCAAAGTACGCAAATTAGCTATGCATTTCAACATCTTAACACTTCCTCCAAATTTTAGGAAAAGAGTTAAAATTAATATAGCCTCTTGTGATGTTTCGAAGACTTGGTATTTCCCATATGACTACTTGGGTTCTGCCTTCCAGAATTCCTACTTTGTCTTGCTCCCTTCCTCCTTCCCTTCTTTTATACCCCTTGGTATTCACAAAGAACATATTTCCCCACCTGCCACTGTTTAACATCATTAATAAAATCTGGCTTGCAAAGATTTTCAAACTTTCTGACTATGGCTTTATATTTTGAATTAGTATTACCTTTCTCCCCACTAACTAAAAAAAAAAATCCATCTTGCTCTTAGATGTGTGAAAATGGGAAAAGGAATAGTAGAAATCAGCAGAAAATCTTTTATACATGAGAGATAAAAGTGCTCTCATGTATGTGCTAAGGACTGTGGAAGTGGAAGAATACGATGGTAGGGAAATATAATTAAAAACAAAATCTCCTTCCAACCCAGAAATCCTCTCTATTGAGGAAGCAGAGAAAGAAAACACATTTATTGTTGAATAAGTGTTAAACCAGAATGTAATGCACATCACAGGCAATCCTCTAAGAGATGGTAAAGACAGAAGTCTCATCCTTTTATATAACCAAGCAGATACAACCCACTACATGCATGTTGTCAAGATAAACAATAACTAGTTCTCAAGTAAGAAGACATGACAGGACCATTTGTCGCACAGCTCATTCTAACTTTACTTGATAATTAGGGTGACCATCTGTATTAGCTAATTTTCTAGAAGAAAAACAACTTTCATATCATGATGACAGGATTGCTATAAAGGTAGTAGTTTTTCAACATGGAGGCGTCCATCAAAGTTAGGCATTCCCGTGCTGGGTGTGAGGTGGCCCTCAGCATCCATTCTTCTCTTAATTAACCGAGTGAACATTGATAACTTGCCTTTCCAGGCACCTTGATACAGAGAACGGCCTAATAGCAGACTCCTTATAGTCACTAGAAATGATAAAATTCTGATCAATATAAATTAATACATTGGAATTCTGCTTGACTCTTCATTATCAGATGACTTGGGTTAGTGAGAGTCAGTCCCCAGTATGCTAGTCAACTTTGGGTCCACTGATTGACTCAAGCCCTGCAAAGCTGATAACTAGTCCTGTGACAATATGAGCCCATGGGTAATGTTCCATCTCATTTTCCTCTCTATCTATAGTATCTATTATATACCACATTCTGGGTGCTGAATGAATAAATATGGATCCTGGGTGTGTATAGCAGTTCCAAGTCCTCATCACATTCTGGTCTTTAAACAGTTAAGACGTAATATTTCAGTCTTGAGAGTGACATTCTGCTTGCATGCCCTAAATTGGACAATAGGGACTTCCCCGAAGGGTTTAAAATTGCCCTGTCTCTGTAAACTTCTGGAATTTTAGGGACCAGTTTCAGCTCAGACGCTCACCTTAGGGTGGGATGAAACCTGGGAGTGGGACCAGTTGCTATCAGGGAGTAATGAGGGGGAGTTTAGAGAAGCCTGCTGGCCTTCCTGGGAAAATGCCTTCATGTGGTCCTCTGCATGTCCATGGCTGGATCTAGCTTTGGTACTGAGGATTTAGAGGCAATTTGCCACTGGGGAAATGACAGTCTCACTAACAAACTTGTGAGAGTCTGATGCATAGATCAGAATGCCAGCGTATCATTTTAGTTCCTTTATATTACAAGGCTCGTTTCTTTCATTATCTGGGGTCCTTCCCTATAGCAACATGGCTGGGAAGCCAGATGAGTCATGGAATGTTGCTTGCCAAATGTGGAACTGGAATGAAGCAGTGGAAGGGTGTATTTGTCATGGTTCTCCAGAGAAATAGAACTAATAGGATATATGTAAATATATCAGAGATTTATTATGGGGATTGGCTCACATGATTATGGAGGCCAAAAAGTCCCACAATCTGCCATATGTAAGCTGGAGAACCAAAAAGTGGTGTAATTCAGTCCGAGTCTGAAGGCCTGAAAAGCAGAAGCTCCAACATCCTAGGGCAGGAGAAGATGTAAGTGCCAGTTCAAGAAGGAAGAGAGTAAATTTGCTCTTCCTTTGACATTTTATTCTATTTGGGCCTTCAATGGCTTGGATGATGCCCTCCCACATTGATGAGGGTGGATCTTCTTTGCTCAGTCTACTGATTCAAATGCTGATCTCTTCTAGAAACACCCCCACAAACACACTCAGAAATAATGTTTTACCAGCTATCTGGACATCCCTTAGCTTAGTCAAGTTGATACATAAAATTAACCATCACAGGATTGGAAGGACATTTACCAAGGCCTTGGGAAAGCCAGTTGGAAGTCCCTGCCCCAACATAGCAGATACTTCTCTGTTGGTATTTGCCAGATACAAATTCTCCCCAGTTTATGCTAGTTAGCCTCTGTTCCTTCTTTTTCTTTGTTCCCCTTTTAAAATTCCGTACTAATCATTCGCCTGTTGTTGCAACACTCAGATACGTGACAGCACAGAGTTCGTAGGCCATCTTTTCAGGATAGTTCTTGTAAGAGATTAAACTTGAGTTCTTGTAGCTGGTAAGATGGCAGCTTCACAGTTATGGGACATCTTCAGACATTGTGTCTCCCTGAGGCCATGCCAATTCTTGGAAGTCTCTTGTTTCATCTAATACTTGGTATGGGCCATTTATACACAACTCAGTCATTATCATGAATTTGGCTAGTTTAATCTGTATTTCTCAGTTCTGAGGTGGCTTATGTTGCTTCGATGTGCCAATAACAAGGATTAGGCCCAGTAGTATATGGAACTGATCATGTCTTAAAGTATCAAAATCTTAGGGTAAATAATAAGTAAAAAAGTTGCAGTACAAATAGGAAATCATCTGAGGAATGAAATGATTAAAAAAAAAAAAAACAAGTCCAAAAGCAAGAAGTCTCTAGTCTTCTGCCACCATCCATGAAATTGCGATAGTCTTACTTGTTAGCTTGCACGTAGGGCAACATCTCAGACCATTCTCAGTTCTTGATGAAGCATCCTGAAGAAGGAAAGCATGCTTCGGAATTGCACAAAGCCACCCTATGTACTAGCAACAGCTTGGAAGGAACTAAGTCCAGAGCATAAATATAAAGAATAAAGAACCTGGGCCAGGCGCAGTGCTCACGCCTATAATCCCAGCACTCTAGGAGGCTGAGGTGGGAAGATCACTTGAGGTTAGGAGCTTGAGACCAGCCTGGGCAACATGGTAAAACCCTGTCTCCACCAAAAATAAAAAATAAAAAAACATTAGCCAGATGTGGTGGTGCACACCTGTAATCTCAGCTACTTGGGAGGCTACGGCAGGAGAATCACTTGAACCCGAGAGGCAGAGGTTGTAGTGAGCTGAGATCATGCCACTGCACTCCAGCCTGAGTGACAGAATGAGACTCCATTTCAAAACAAAAAAAGAACGTGGAGATGATGAATAAGCAGGGTCAATGTTTTCCTATCCTTAAGTTTCTCATTTACCTGCAGTTGGGCCCATTACAACTTCCAGCATCAATGCTGATAAACTTAAAAGATGCAAGACACTCAACCCTGGACACTAATAAACTCACTTTCAGGAGATTTTGGAACTCTGATGTCTAGGTAATGCCCCAGACCAATGAAACAGACTCTCTGGGGGTAGAACCCAGGTATCGGTATTTTGAAAACTCCCTAGGTGATTCCATTTGCAGCTAAGGTGAAAGCCAGTGGTGTGGCCTTAAGTTCTGAGAGTTACTGATGATGATACATCCTTGTGGGTGGCCAGCACACACACATCTCCTAATGTGTACCCCAGAGATTTAAGGTGTGTTCCTTTTTTCTGATATGCACCTGACTGTGGGCAGAGTCCTGCCCTTTCCCTAGTTCTATCCTACTCTTGCTTGGTCTTTCTCTAGGACCCATAGATATATTCAGATGGCTCTTCTTATCTGCTTGCATTTCTGACTTTTGTATAATCTCTCACAAGTTGTGTTAAACTTCATTGGTTTATTGGTTAATTCGTTCAATTAATTCTTTCAAGACTCCAAGCACTGAAAAAAATGTGGAACCCTTATTTTCTTTCCCCCAACTTGTAATAAAAGTTAATATTTATTAAGCATTTACTATATAGAAGGCATTATTCTAAGAGCTTTGCAAATCTGATGTAATATTTAATTCTAACAAAAAATGCATTATCCCCATTTTACAGATGATAAAACTGAGGCAATGCGAGATGAGTAAATTCCAAAGTCACCTAACTGTTACATGGTAGAGCCAGGACTTAGAGACAGGCAGTCTGGCTCTAGAGACTACACCAAGTCACACCAACCAGTAACATGAATATGAAGAAGCTGAATAATGTGATTTTCAACATGCTGTCGATTTTCATGCTTTCTTGAAAAAATGTTATGTTCTTCACAATTGTTTTTCTCATTATTTCAGTGTCTCTGTTTAGTGGACATGCCTATCTCTGTGCTGGGCAATCCAGCACTGCTCTACTAACCCTTGTCAGACTTCCCTCCTGCTGTGACTGCTGGTTTCAATGCCATCCATATGTTCAAATGTAGGGAATGCTCCTGCCTGGTGAAATTTCAGCCAGAGCTGGTGGCAGGGTCTGCTTTTCCAGGGCCCACTCACCAGCATGGGCAGATTTGTTAAGTGCTTCTTTCCTGCAGTTAACTTAGCCATGGCCAGACTCTCCTGGATGCCTCAGACCCAAGACAGCCTTGATTTCTGTCTTAATAGAAAACAATAAAATCGGTCCATATTGGCAGGAAATTTACTTTAGAGCAGGGTGTTAGTTGTTTAGAGCAGTGGTTCTCAAACGTTTTGTGCATCAGAATCCTCAATCGATCCAGTGCAAACACAGATTACTGGGCCTTAACCCAAAGTTTCTCATTCAGAATGTCTGGGGTGTGCCCTGAGAATTTGCATTTTAGGATAAGTTCCCAGGTGATGCCTGTGCTGCTGGTCCCAAGACGACACTCTGAGAACCATTGCTTTAGATCTGTGCTGCTGAAATGTGGTCCAGACCAGCAGTGTCGGCATCACCTGGGAACTTGCTAGAAACACAGAATCCTGGGCCACAGTCCCGATCAGCCCCTACAGAATCAGAATCCATGTTTAACAAGTTTCTCAAAATGTAATTTATATGCACATTCAAATTTGAGAGGCACAGGTTTAGATCCCCTGTCTTGATCCCATTCAGGACTTTCAATGTCAAACAAAGGAAAATCTTATTTGACAGCAATATCTGAAATAATCATAGCGTTAAACTATATTCTGGCCACAAAAAAGATGAAAGAAGATGATATGGGTGATTTGGGGCAAATCTGTCAGAACTCATTCCAAATGGCTGAGTGATATGTCCTTCTGACAGAGGAAGGGTAATGTCTTCATATTAATAGCAATTTAAAAGACTGTTAATATGCACATGCTCAATGCAGCTAATTCCGGAAGAAAAAAAGAACTTTTAAAAATAGTTTTAGCTCCTTTTATATCAGTAAAACTATAGATTGGTATAAAACATATACTCAATTTAAGTAAGTACTTTGAAAATCGGAAATGAAAGCTGTTTGTTCTGGGTCACTACTGGTAAAAAGTGGGGAAAAGGGAAGCCTTTCCCTTTTTTTTTTTTTTTTTTTTGAGACAGAGTCTCGCTCTGTGGCCCAGGCTAGAGTGCAGTGGTGTAATCTTGGCTCACTGCAACCTCTGCCTCCCAGGTCCTGGTTCAAGCAATTCTCTGGCCTCAGCTCCCGAGTAGCTGGGATTACAGGCATGTGCCACCATGCCCAGCTAATTTTTGTATTTTTAGTACAGACAGGGTTTCACCATGATAGCCAGGCTGGTCTTGAACTCCTGACCTCGTGATCTGCCCACCTTGGCCTCCCAAAGTGTTGGGATTACAGGTGTGAGCCACCGCGTCTGGCCTGAGAAGCCTATTTTCACTGTTACTTTTACATTTTGGAAAAAGGATAAGCAGACAAGATAAAATGTATCAGGCTTGTTTTTTAAAAGTTTTTAAAAATAGAAATCATTGTCACTTTTCCTGAATCTTGATAAGAATGTTTGGATTTTGAAAGTCAAAGGATGAATGATCAGTGTCCACATATAGTGAGAGAAAATAATTTGCATCCATCAACAGTTTCTGAGATACTGTGTGTGAGAATCTTCAAGCAATATCAAAAAAGCTGCTACTTCAAACCAAAAATGTGAAAATGGCAGCATTTAATATTACTGAAATAGAAAATGTAAGTGCTACGGAAGTATGAAACTTAATAAGAAATAACAATTTTGAGTGCTTACTATGTGTCTAAAACTAAGCTAAGTGCTTTATTTATACTGTGCACAATCTCATTGAATCTTTACTGAAACCTTTTGGTTCTATGGTTGGTTGTATTTTACAGATAAGGAAACTGAAGCTCAAGGAAGCTTATGAGTTAGTGTATATTCATATGTGCATATTTATTCATGTATATTTCAGTTATAGACATTCTCTGTCCAACCTATCTCTTAAAGAAATAATTATTAGTTTATTTTTTCCCACATGTTGCTTGTAGGAGGATAAAGAGAAAAACCTTCAAAGATTAACAGTTGACCCTTGAACAACATGAGTTTGAACTGAGCAAGGCCACTTATATGTGAATTTTTTTTCAATAAATATATTGGAATTTTTTGAAGTTTTATGACAATTTGAAAAGGCTCACAGATAAACCATGTAGACTAGAAATATTGAAAAAAATTAAGGAAAAGCTAGGCATGTCATGCATTCGTAAAATACATGTTGAGACTAGTCTATCATTTACTGCAACAAAATATGCACAAATCTATTAAAGTTAAAATTTACAGAGATATAGACCAATGGAACAGAACAGAGCCCTCAGAAATAATACCACACATCTACAACCATCTGACCTTTGACAAACCTGACAAAAACAAGAAATGGGGAAAGGATTCCCTATTTAATAAATGGTGCTGGGAAAACTGGCTAGCCATAGGTAGAAAGCTGAAACTGGATCCCTTCCTCACACCTTATACAAAACTTAATTCAAGATGGATTGGAGACTTAAATGTTAGACCTAAAACCATAAAAACCCTAGAAGAAAACCTAGGCAATACCATTCAGGACATAGGCATGGGCAAGGACTTCATGTCTAAAACACCAAAAACAAAGACAACAAAAGCCAAAATTGACAAATGGGATCTAATTAAACTAAAGAACTTCTGCACAGCAAAAGAAACTACCATCAGAGTGAACAGGCAACCTACAGAATGGGAAAAAATTTTTGCAATCTACTCATCTGACAAAGGGCTAATATCCAGAACCTACAAAGAACTCAAACAAATTTACAGGAAAAAAACAACCCCATCAAAAAGTGGGTGAAGGATATGAACAGACACTTCTCAAAAGAAGACATTTATGCAGCCCACAGACACATGAAAAAATGCTCATCATCACTGGCCATCAGAGAAATGCAAATCAAAACCACCATGAGATACCATCTCACACCAGTTAGAATGGCAATCATTAAAAAGTCAGGAAACAACAGGTGCTGGAGAGGATGTGAAGAAATCGGAACACTTTTACACTGTTAGTGGGACTGTAAACTAGTTCAACCATTGTGGAAGACAGTGTGGCGATTCTTCAAGGATCTAAAACTAGAAATACCATTTGACCCAGCCATTCCATTACTGGGTATATACCCAAAAGATTATAAATCATGCTGCTATAAAGACATATGCACATGTATGTTTATTGTGGCACTATTCACAATAGCAAAGACTTGGAACCAACTCAAATGTCTGTCAGTGATAGGCTGTATTAAGAAAATGTGGCACATATACACCATGGAATACTATGCAGTCATAAAAAAGGATGAGTTCATGTTCTTTGTAGGGACATGGATGAAGCTGGAAACCATCATTTTCAGCAAACTATCACAAGGACAAAAAACCAAACACTGCATGTTCTCACTCATAGCTGGGAATTGAACAATGAGAACACTTGGACACAGGAAGGGGAACATCACACACTGGGGCCTGTCGTGGGGTGGGGGGAGGGAGGGAAAGGAGGAGGAATAGCATTAGGAGATATAGCTAATGTAAATGACGAGTTAATGGGTGCAGCACACCAACATGTCACATGTATACATATGTAACAAACCTGCACGTTGTGCACATGTACTCTAGAACTTAAAGTGTAATAATAAAAAAATTATCAAAACATATGCATAAACGCAGACTGCACATGATGCCATTTGAAGTTGAAAGAAATGTAGACACAAAGATTGAGTATTAAATCATAATTATAACTGCATAAAATCATCTCCACATAAGCAGTTCATCTCTCCAGTAAATTGGGTATTACAGTAAAAAATGATTTCTCACAGTTCTCATGTATTTCTTGTCGTGTTTAGTGCAATACCATAAACCTTGGATAACATCATTAAACCCATTCAAAATGCCATTAGTGATGCTGGAAATGCTCCCAAGCAGCAGAGAAAAGTCATGACATTCCAAGAAAAAGTTGGATTGCTTGATAATATGTACTGTAGATTTTGATCTGTAGCTGTGGTTGCCCTCCATTTCAAGATAAATGAATCCAGTGTAAGGACCATTGTGAAAAAAGAAAAGGAATGTTGTAAAGCCATTGCTGCAGCTATGCCAGTGGGTGCAGAAATCTTGCACTTTTGGTGAAATACCTTTTTAAAAATTATTTTTATTTTTTTATTTTACTTTAAGTTCTGCGATACATGTGCAGAACGTGCAGGTTTGTTACATAGATATACATGTACCATGGTGGTTTGCTGCACCTATCAACCTGTCATCTAGGTTTTAAGGCCCACATGCACAAAGTATTTGCCTAACACTCTTCCCACTGCTTGCCCCCAGCCCCTCAACAGGCCCTGGTGTGTGATGTTCCCCTCCCTGTGTCCATGTATTCTCATTGTTCAACTCCCACTTATGAGTGAGAACATGAAGTGTTTGGTTTTCTGTTCCTGTGTTGGTGAAATACCTTTTTATTTCACGTTGAAAATGCAGCTTTTTATGTGGATGCAGGATTGCTATAAAAAAAGGCATACCTATATACTAATTTTCAAAAAAAGCAAAGTCATTTTATAACGACTTAAAAACAAAATGAAGTTGAAGGGTCTAATGCTAGAGAATTTAGTGTCAGCAAAGGATGGTTTGATAATTTTAGAGATTTTGCTTAACAAATGTCAAGATAACAGGAGAAGCAGCTTCTGCCAATGAAGAGGCAGCAGATGAGTTTCCAGATGCCATTAAGAAAATCATTGAGGAGAATGGATATCTTCATGAACCTGTTTTTAAAATGCAGATCAAAGTGCTTTATTCTGGAAAAAAAATGCCACAAAGGGCATTTATTAGTAAGACAGACAAGTGAACAACAGGGCTGAAGGCAGGAAAGGATAGGCTAACTCTACCATTTTGTGCAAATGCAGTTAGGTTTATGATTAGGACTGCCCTTATCTATAATACTGTTAACCGTTGAACCTTGAAGGGAAAAGTTAAACACCAGCTGCCAGTCTTTTGGTTGTACAAGAAGAAGGCCTGGATAACAAGAACCCCTTTTCGGGGTTGGTCCCATTGATGCTTTGTCCCTGAAGTCAGGAAGTACCTTGCTAGTAAGTGACTGAACTTTAAAGTTTTTTTTGATATTGGGCAATGTCCCTGGCCACTAAGAACCCCATGAATTCAACACAGAAGGTGTCAAAGGGGTCTACTTGCTCCCAAACACAGTGTCTCTAATTTACCCTCTAGATCGGGGGTCATAAAGACCTTTAAGGCTCATTACACACTGTACTCTATTGAAAGGATTGTCTCTATGAAAGAGAATCTGAGAGAGAGAACATTATGAAAGTCTGAAAGGCTTACCCACGGTTAAAGATGCTATTATTGGGATAAAAAGAATCATGGAAGTCATTAAGCCTGAAATAAATTCCTGTTGGAAAAAACTGCCCAGATGTTGCCCATGACTTCATAGGATTTATGACAGAGACAGTCAAGGAAATAATAAAAGAGATTGTGGCTATGGCAAAAAAGGTAGGAATAAAGGGTTTCAAGATATAGATCTTGGAGAACTCCAAGAGCTAGCAGACATCACATGAATGGAATTAACAGGAGATGACTTGATGGAGATGAGTGCTTCTGAATTAGCGCCAGACAATAAAGAACAGAGGACAAAAGAAGCAGGGCTAGAAAACAAATTGACATTAGACAACCTGGCAGAAGCCTTCTAATTATTCAAGACTGCTTTTGACTTATTTTATGCCATGAATTCTTCTATAACATGAGCAATGAAACTAAAGCAAACATTGGAAGTGTCGTAGAACCCCAAATTCAGGCTCTTGTGCCTATTGTGCAGCTGGAGCCAAACAATGAGACATTGGTGCTTGGAGATAGAGCAGGTTTTTCAATTTGGCTAAAGTGGAAGCCACGGAGAACAAGCTCTCTCAAATCCATCTTAAGAAAAAGATGAAGCAGGGAGTTTTTATGCAGCTGGAGAGTAAGGGAGGGGGACTTTCAGGGAACCCAGGGGAGAAGTCTGTGTTTCTTCAGTCTCAGATAACACCTTGAGCAGCCAGACTTCTTGGTGTCAGCAGCTGGGTGAAACATTCTTAAAGGCGTTTATTTATTCTGCCAAAGTTTTTTGTGACCCTTAAGTTATTTCCTTCTGCTTTACAAAGAAATAGTACATCAGCAGTTTATAATTATATTGTGGGTAAAAAGGGATATTGGGCAAAGAGGGAGTGGTTAACATGTACCGAAAGACAAGACAGGACTTGACCAGAATTTTCATTGTTTCAGTCACTAAAAATACAGGGGCACTGAAATCTAAAGGGGCCTGGTTGTAGAAGGATTAGTACCATATATATAGAAATATTTAGATAAATTAAAAAGCAAAGCCAAAAAATAATCAGACAGAATTAACAATGTATTTCCATGAAGTTACATGGTGATATGGTGTGGCCATGTCACCATCCAAATTTCACCTTGAATTGTAATAATCCCTATGTGTCATGGGAGGGACCCTGTAGGAGGTAATTGAATCATGGGAGCAGTTTCCTCCATACTGATCTCGTAGTAGTGAATAAGTCTCACGAGGTCTGATGGTTTTATAAATGGGAGTTCCTCTACATAAGCTCTCTTGCCTGTTGCCATGTGAGACATGCCCTTGCTCCTCTTTTGCCCTCCACCATAATTGTGAGGCCTCCCCAGCCATGTGGAACTGTGAGTCAGTTAAACCTCCTTTTCTTTATAAATTACCGAGTCTCGGTTATGTCTTTATTAGCAGCGTGAGAATGGACTAATACATATGTAATGTCCCTGCCTCTCCTGCCTCCCCTTCTATCTCCTCCACCCCTTCTGCCTCTGTCACCCCTGACACAGCAAGACCAACCCCTCCTCTCCCTCCTCCTTTTCAGCCTACTCAATGTGAAGATGACAAGGATGAAGACCTTTGTGATGATCCACTTCTACTTAATGAATACTATATGTGTGTATGTCTATGTGTATGTATATATGTGTGTGTACATGTATATTTGTATGTATATATGTGTGTGAATATATGCATATATGTGTATGCATGTATATATGTGTGTACACACACATACATATTTTATGAGGCAAAGAACTTTATTCACCTTTGTTTCAAACTTTATTCCCAGGCTTCTTCAGCTTAATTCGCTGCAAAGAGTGAATTGTATATAAGCAAAAACTGAAAAGAGCTGCAGTGTCCAAGGGGCTTGGGCTTAAAAATATTAGAGATCTAGATTTTATTAGATCTGTAAACAAAACATTTGTAAAAAGCAGTCATAATGTGAAACAGCAGCTCCCAGTAACTTCTTCAAGTTTTATCTTCTTCAGAAGTTGACTCAGTTCAGTTTGCCTCGTTCTTGGAAGCCTCATCAAAATTCTCCACAAGATCTAGAACTTCATCATCATCATCCTCTCCAGTAGCAAGTGGTGCTTTTCCTCCCACAGATTGTTTGGGCTGAGTGTTAGCCAGTCTCTTTGAACTAGTCAGACCATCTGCAGCACTGGTTTATGATAGATGCTGAGTAGCATTTCTGTCAGCTGCTTTGTCTCAGCATGGCCTGTCATGGTGAAAGTGTTTGCTGCCAGCGATGCCTGAACTTTAGGGTTGTTAAAGTGAATCACTGCTCCTTGGTGTGTAAACATATTCACCTCTTCAATACCAGAGATATTGTTTACCCCTAACTTCTTTAAGGAGAACTAAAATTTTTTATCCTCTGCTGTCGCTAGGTTTATGATCAGGACTGCCCTTATCTATAAAACCGTTAACCTCTGAGCCTTGAAGGGACAAGATAAATACTAGCTGCCAGTCTTTCGGTTGTACAACAAGGCCTGGACAATGAGAACCCTTTTTCTGGGTTGGTTCCATTGCTGTTTTGTCCCTGAAGTCAAGAAATACCTTACCAGACTGACTTTTAAAGTTCTTTTGATATGGACCATGTCCCTGGACACTCAAAACCTCATGACTTCAACACCAAAGGTGTCAAAGGGGCCTACTTGCCCTCAAACACAGTGTCTCAGATGCTATGAACGACCTTTTTTCTGTGAGCAGTTCCTTTCTGACCAATGTGCACTTCTGCTTGCCGTTTGGTGAGTTTTTGGTTCATGATTGTTTCTTTCATCTTATCTGAGTGGAAAAGAGGCTGCGCGGGGGACTAGGGTTGGCACTCGAGGAGTCTTGGGTGAGACCAGCTGAGATTAGAAGCACACAGGGAGGCAGGATGGCAGCTAAAGGAATGCATTTCCTTTTCTCTAGCTTACTTTATTGTAATATAATACACACAATATATGTGTTAATTAACATTATGTGTTATTGGTAAAGCTTCCAGTTAACAGTTAAGGCTATGAGTAAAGTTTTTGTGGAGTTGAAAGTTATAGTCAGATTTTTTACTGCATGGGAAGTCAGCACCCATAACCCCTATGTTGTTCAAGGGTTGACTGTACTTAATTTGCCTTTTATTAGGATCAAGAATGTTTCCTGAGACCCACTGTCTTGGTTTGGCCAGGACTGAGGTGCTTCATTGCTAAATCCAAGCGGGTTTCAGGACAGCTGGTCATCTACTGGGATTTCAGGAAAGGGACACATTGAGACTAAGCCTTTAAAATCAGATAGCTTGAGCTATCTCTAGTTTTAGTTAATAAGTGGCTTTTATGATTAAAGGGAACTAAAAGCATCAAAATGCCTTAAGGTCTATTTCTTTTTCTAGATTATAAGGACCTATTTATTTATTTTATTTTGCTTTAAGTTCCAGGATACATGTGCAGACCGTGCAGGTTTGTCACATAGGTACACGTGTGCCGTGGTGGTTTGCTGTACCTCTCGGCCTGTCACCTAGGTTTTAAGCCCTGCATGCATTAACTATTTGTCATGATGCTCTCCCTCCCATCGCACCCCCCACCCCATGACAGGTCCTGGTGTGTGATGTTCCCCTCTCTGTGTCCGTGTGTTCTCTTTGTTCAGTTCCCACTTATGAGTGAGAACATGCGGTGTTTGGTTTTCTGTTCCTGTGCTAGTTTGCTGAGGGTGATGGCTTCCAGCTTCATCCATATCCCTGCAAAGGACATGATCTCATTCCTTTTTTTTCTTAATGGATTAATGAATGCTAAATTTCCAATACTAGAACTGGCTTTTTTTTTTTTTCCCCAGCTATGTTTCTGGCCAAATGAGAATCACAGAGTGAAGCCATGGGATCGAACCCTTTGATTTGCCCTACCTAAGGGAATACAGAGAAGGAATCAGCTTCTCTGATTCTGTAGACATGTCTTGAAGCCTTTATGCACTTTGGATTTTTAAACTGACAAGTGAAGGAGGATACTTCGCTTGTAGTACATAAACAACCTAACTGTAATTTTGTGTTGTGAGCTTATCTTTGGAGTGCTGAGGTATCATGGTCTGGTGGGCCTTTCTTAGGCTAATTTCTGTCCTGGTAGATGAGGCTCGTGCAGTATAAAGTTGAACCATAAATCTGTGTAAGGGCAGACCCATGATTATTCATTTTTAAGTGGGGATGTTTTTCCCTCCCACCTGTCCCCCACTGCTGAGAGTCCACTGGAGATAGGCAAGCATTCTTGTTGACTCCTTATGCTGGCTGGTGGGTAGTTTTTTTAGTGTCCCTAGGATAGCCAGATAAAAATACAGGGTGTCCAGTTAAATTTAAATTTCAGATAAGCAACAAAAAAATTTCTAGGATAAGTATGTTCCAGATACTGCATTGGACACACTTATATTAAAAGTTTATTTGTAATTCCAATTTAACTAGCTAGCCTATATTTTGATTTGCTAAATCTGGATAGTCTGGGTATACCTTTTACTTAGGCTGAGGTCCTTTGTGGATTGTACCTTTATTTGGGGCCTTAGTGTAACTCCCCAAGTTAAGTGGGGTCTGCTTTTATGAAGCCATTAAAACCTCAGCCTCAGGTTTGTAATGTCAGCATCAAACTGGAAAGCCTTTCACGAGCTTGACTGTTGCACTTTTGGTTCTTTAGCCTCCTGCTGTGGTTTCCATTTCATTGTCTTTGGCCCCTGCAATTCTCTTATTTTCTTCCAACCTCAGGCATGCATTTAAAAGAACATTTTATTTTGCTCAGGGTTTTCAGGTGTTTCGAAGTGTGAAAACTTCAAACTTCAAATCAGGCTCTTGAACATATTGCCAATTCTGCATTATTCTGGAAGAATTAGATGGATGGATTCTTCTGCAGTGAAACAACATAGAACATAGATATTGAGATCCAGGTTGAAAAAAGTCCAACGACAGATTATCAGTTGATCTGCTCTTCCCTATAGTAGGAGATGGAAACCCAGACATGGGCTCTGTAACTGTTCACTGAGGCCTCTGTGACTATACTGGAGTGGGAAAAGTTAATACCCCGCCCTCTAGACTTCCTAAGCTCTACAGGGGGGCGGGAAGAGATATTATGCATGATCATGTGTATTTGACCTAACACTTTCGGGAACTAAACCTCTTCTTGCTCTGAATCAAGAAGCAATTTATCAACTGGCTCTTTACATGAGGGACAATTTAATAGACAGTAACTAACTCGGGCCTTGCAAAAGTCACAGGAACATTGCATAACGAAGTTGACAGTACAATAGGATACTTTGAAATGAACTTTTTTTCTAAAACAAGTTTCAAAGACCAAAGGTGAAATACATATATGGGAAGAAATAATTAAAGAGCACTGTATTAATTTAGGAAAATGTAATTTGTAAGTCCAGGTGACTTAATTGCTCAGGTTATGTTATGCGTTATAGATGCATTATTGTCACCAAATATTCCAAACCCTCCCTGCAGTACCTGTCCCTGGGAGGGCTACCCATTTCCTTCCTGGCCATGTGACCGGGGTTTGGCCAAGGCAGTGCTAATAGATGATTTGTGGTTTGTCATATCTCTTTTCTCTTTGCCAGGACAACATTCCAGCGGTTATGAAAGGTAGAGTCACAGCCGACCTCTATAGTGGATATGTAGAGTGAGCAAGAAAAAAAGAGGCCTTGGTTTTTTAAGCCATGGGGAAGTTTTCAGGTTGTTAGTTACCGTGGCCCACTAACCCTCAAGCATGGTACTAGGCACTGAAGGTAGAACAGTGAGCAAATTTGATGTACTCTTGTCCCTCGTAGAACTTACATTCTAATAGAGGTGAACAGAAATTAGTCAAACAGATGAGTTCGTGTAACCATGAAACTGAGGTAGATGTTTTGAAGAAAACCAATTCTTGGGGAAGTTAAAATGCTTTTCTTTAAATGATATTCCACTTATTTTCAGAAAAGCCTGAGGCTGTTTACAAAATCGAACACAATGCACAATTTAAACCAGAGACAAATTAATATAGCAGAGAAATCAATGTCATAAGATCCTTGAGATAAATCAATTACTGCAGGAGAGCACAATAATTGTTTCTGAGTTTCCTAAAGATAAGGCAAACAAGGAAAACTTTGGGTTATATAATTTTTATTTTTTGACAGCGGGACAGAGGCAAGCACTTTCAGGAACTAAACCTTTTCTTGCTCTGAGTCAAGAAGCAATTTATCAACTGGCTCTTTACAGAAGGGACAATTTAACAGGCAGTAACTAACTCGTCCCTTGCAAAAATCACGGGAACATTGTTTAAAGGGATATTCTTCATATAAACGATATATAAAAGTTAGAGAGAATAAAAATCCTAATTAAGGGGAGTTATTTCTGCTGGGAGCTTAGATGATATAAGCCAGATTCTTGCTTTCTGCTAGGTAACCCATGACTGGGGGCAATACCTGGAAGAGGGGCAACGGATACTCTAGTATGATGACCCTTAGGACTCCCTTAAATATTGGAAGTCTCCCAGGAGCCTTTGGTAAAGGCTGGAATTAAACCGATTTGTTGTTGGATTTTTTCCAACTTGGATCTTAATATCTATGTTCTATGCTGTTTCACTGCAGAAGAATCCATTCACCAAATTCTTCCAGAAGAATGCAGAATTGTCAAAATGTTCAAGAGCCTGATGTCCATCTGTTGTCATATGTCAGCTGAATAGGATATACCCGTATCCTGTGGGTAGGATCAATATTTGCCTCAAAAAGAAGCATTGAATTTCCTCAATTACTTCAAAAGACTAGTGAAGACAGCAGACTTTAGCACCAGAAAACATGGAAGGGATAATTTAGGTCTGAAAATTTTAGGGGCTTTTGTTGACAATGGACTGCTTCAGCCAAATGAGAACCTGGCGGGCTGTACCTGGCTCATCAAGTGGAGGAAGAGTGAACGCTTGGTCTAAATCAGCACTGGTTAGCCGGAGAAAAGGGTCACCACTGTCAGAGTCATTACGCTTCCTTCTTGAAAAGCTGCTTTGACTGTATGAACCTGGGTAATGCCATAGACATGAGCATAGTGCCATGTGATTTTAGCAGAATGTTGGTCATTGTTTGTCATGATTTCTGTTGCAGATACATGTCTCTCCCCTTAAACTTGAACATTTAAGAAGTGTATCTTTTGTAGAATTTCTGCAACTGAACACATTTTCTCATTGAATCTCCATTCTGCTGAATGGCAAATGCTAAATCTCAGTTGGTCCCAGGATCTCCCTGTTCTTCACCTTTCTGTACATTGTGGGGAGTGGGAGGACACTTATGTCATCTCAAGGCATCGGGTAGGGGACATCAGGTGTCAGGCCTTAGGTTGGCATCATCTATCTAAGCTGGCTTTGATAGAGACACCTTTGCTCCTTCTGGCCCCTGGTCTCTGGTGTTTGGGCTGTGTCAGCCTCATCAATTGAGAGGCCTCATGGGTTTTGCTCTTTTTCTGTTATTTACCCATCCTTCCTGGGCTCATGGGGAACACCATGAGCTCTTCCTTTGCCTCACTGGATTCTGGAGGCCCTGATGATGTTTTAGGCTTTTCTGCCCAAGCGCCCACACATTGATGATTTTTCTACTGTTTCTACTCTCAATGTGGGATACCTCTGTGGATGTTTCTGGAATGTTTTCAGTGTTAACAGATGTCCCCAGACCCATTTGGAGTTTCTGTTATTCACCCTTTCCCACCAGTGATGGGGACAGGAGTGGGACTCCATTTCAGAGATACCTTAATATCTCAGCTCTTCTCTTCCTCTGACTCCCCCTTACTGGCAGAATCCTTGTCTATTTTTGGGATGGAACTGGACTTGTCTTTGACTTGATAGGCATCTATATCCAGTGGTTAAGGCATATACTTTAGGCCTTGAATCCTGCAGCCTACATTTTCAAGGCTTTAATACTAAAATTCTGGGATCTTGACTCTTTAGTTTTTTTCTATTCTGCTATGGCAACCCGTCTGAAGGGCAGCAGACGTAGAAAACCATAGCTGTTCCTGAGTTGGGAGGAGGCTCATGGGTTATAGGAAGTTTGAGGAGAATTCACAGTTACTTTATGAAAACAGTGGTCTGTTTCAATATTTTCATTTTCATGATCGAGGCAGAGAAATGTGTTGTAATAGTGCAGTGAGGTGGGCAGCGGCTCTTCACGGAACATGGAACAACCGTCTTCATGGAATAGTGGTCCCTTGGATCCTTTTAAGAATCTCATGAAAACTATAGATCTTTTCTTTAGGACATGCCCATTCAGACAAAATTAGGCATATAATATAATATCATGTCAGTGAATTTCAGTAAAAATCCTGGTGATAGAATGTTGTGTACTACATAGGGAGACTTCTTAAAGTTTTATGCAAACTGCTGTTTTGTGCTTAGCTTTAAAGACCACCTAGCCAAATTTTATAGGGAAATACACAGAAGATCAAAGAGATGAGGTGATTTTTCCTGGGCCAGATAACCAGTGATGCTGCTATCTTCTTCCAGAGCTTTGGATGACGCTGTAGGAGACATTTCACTCAGATTTATAGATGATACTAAGCTAAAACAGATAGCTGAGATGGTCAATCTCAGATCAAATTATACTATCTTAAGTGGTCTTGATAGGCTGAAGAGCTACACTAAAACCAAGACATACATCTGAAAAGTTTAACAAGTTGCTTTCAGAGATATCTTGTAAGGCATAAGGGTGCAAACACTCTTGAATGCTCGTTGTTCACAAACCAGAAGTGTGACAGGGCTTCTTAACTTGTTGCTGTAACTTGCTTTACATGAATGCCACACTTTCCAAACCTCCAACAGTCCTGATTATCTATTTCTGGGCAAGCTAGTCTGTCAGTGTCCCCACCTAGTGCAGACCAGTACAGAGTTCAGAGGGTTGATGCTCTAAACTATATACTCATAAGATTGAGCCTTAAGATTGTATTTGCTCCATCCACTTGCATCAGAATTGACTCATTCTATTAGCACCATGATCTTGGACTTCCCAGCATCCAGAACTGTGAGCAATAAATTTCTGTTATATAAGTCACCCAGTCTATGGTATCTTTTTAATGACAGCACCAGCTAATACAGTGTTGATTTTTGTCCTGTTAATTTTTTAAAAACCTAGAATGTACAAGCCTACCTCAGAGATATTGCTGGGTCAGTTCCACATCACTGGAGTAAAGCAAATATCACAATGAGGTGAGTCACACATTTTTTGGCTTTCCAGTGCACATAAAAGCTATGTTTGGTCAAATGTAGTGGCTCCTTCCTGTAATCTCAGCACTTTAGGAGGCCGAGGTGGGCAGATAGCTTGAGGTCAGGAGTCTGAGATCAACCTTGGCAATATAGCAAAATCCGGTCTCTATAAAAAATAGAAAAATTAGCCAGATGTGGTAGTGTTCACCTGTAGTCCCAGCTCTCAGGAGGCTGAAGTGGGAGAATCACTAGAGCCCAGGAGGTGAAGGTTGCAGTGAGTTGAGATAGCACCACTGGACTCCAGCCTGGGTGACAGAGTGAGACACTATCTCAAAAAAATAAAAAAGTAATGTTTACAGTATACTGTAGTCTATTAAGTGTACGATAGCATTATGTCTAAAAATGTATACATACCTTAATTCAAAAATACTTTATTCCTAGAGAATGCTAACATCATCTGGGCCTTCAGTGATTTTTCTGGTGGAGGGACTTGCCGCAATGTCGATGGCTGCTAACTGATCAAGGCGGTGGCTGTTGAAGGTTGATGTGACTGTGGCAATTTCTTAAAATAAGACAAAATTAAAGTTTGTTATATCAACTGACTTTCTTTCACAAAAGAGTTGTCTGTAGCATGTGATGCTGTTTGATAGCATTTTACCCATGGTAGAACTTCTTTCAAAATTGGAGTTAATCCTCTCAAAGCCTACCATTGCTTTATCAACTAAATTTATGGAATATTCTAAATCGCTTGTTGTCATTTCAACAATGCTCATGGCATCTTCACCGGGAGTAGGTTCTATCTTAAGAAACTACTTTCTTTACTCATCTCTGAGAAGCAACTCCTTATCTGCTAAAGTTTTATCATGGGACTGCAGCAATTCAGTCACATCTTCAGGCTCCACTTACAATTCTAGTTCTCTGGCTATTTCTTTAAAAAAATTTTTTTTTCCATAAGTAATTGGGGTACAGGTGGTATTTGGTTACATGAGTAATTTCTTTAGTGGTGATTTGTAAGAATTTGATGCACCCATCACCCAAGCAGTATACACTGCACCATATTTGTAGTCTTCTAGCCCTCACCCTCCTCCCACTCTTTTCCCCAAGTCCCCAAAGTCCATTGTGTCCCATATCTTAGCTCCCACATACCGGTGGGAACATACCATGTGTGGTTTGCCATTCCTGAGTTACTTCACTTAGAATAATAGTGTCCAGTCTCATCCAGGTCACTGCAAATGCTATTAATTCATTCCTTTTTATAGCTGCATAGTATTCCACCATATATGTATATACCACAGTTTCTTTATCCACTTGATTGATGGGCATTTGGGTTAATTCCACAATTTTGCAATTGTGAATTGTGCAGTTGTAAACATGCGTGTGCAAGTATCTTTTTTGAATAATGACTTCCTTTCCTCTGGGTAGATAACCAATAGTGGGATTGCTGGATCAAACGGTAGTTCTACTTTTAATTCTTTAAGGAATCTCCATACTGTTTTCCATAACGGCTATTCTAGTTTACATTCCCAGCAGCAGTGTGGAAGTGTTCCCTGTTTACTGTATCCATGCCAGCATCTACTGTTTTTTGATTTTTTGATTATGGCCATTCTTGCAGGAGTGAGGTGGTACCTCATTGTGGTTTTGACTTGCATTTCCCTGATCATTAGTGATGTTGAACATTTTTTCACGTTTGTTGGCCATTTGTGTATCTTCTTTTGAGAATTGTCTATACATGTCCTTAGCCTACTTTTTTGATGGGATTATTTGTTTGCTTGTTTGTTTGTTTTTCTTACTGATTTGTTTGAGTTTATTGTAGATTCTGGATATTAGTCCTTTGTCAGATGTTTAGATTGTGAAGATTTTCTCCCACTCTGTGGGTTGTCTGTTTACTCTGCCAACTGTTCCTTTTGCTGTGCTGAGTTCTTATCCATTCTGCGGTTCTGCATCTTTTAAGTGGAGCATTTAGGCCATTTACAGTCAATATTAGTATTGAAATATGTGGTACTGTTGCATTCATCATGCTCTTTGTTGTCTGTGTACTTTGAATTTTGTTTTTATTTTTGCTTTTTAACTTGTATTTTGATTTTATAGGTCCTGTGTGATTTATGCTTTAATGAGGTTCTGTTTTGATGTGTTTTCAGGATTTGTTTCAAGATTTAGAGCTCCTTTTAGCAGTTCTTGTAGAGGTGGCTTGGTAATGGCGAATTCCTTCAGCATTTGTTTGTCTGAAAGACTGTCTCTTTCCTTCATGTATGACGCTTAGTTTTGCTGGATACAAAATTCTTGGCTGATAATTGTTTTGTTTGAGGAGGCTGAAGATAGGGCCCAAATCCCTTCTAGCTGGTAGGGTTTCTGCTGAGAAATCTACTATTAATCTGATAGGTTTTCCTTTATAGGTTAGCTGGTGCTTCTGTCTCACCGCTCTTAAGATTCTTTCGTCTTAACTTTGGATAACCTGATGACAATGTGCCTGGGAGGAGATCTTTTTACGATGCATTTCCTGGGTGTTCTTTGTGCTTCTTGTTTTTGGATGTCTAGGCCTCCAGCAAGGCTGGGAGATTTTCCTTGATTATTCCCCCAAATATGTTTTCCAAGCTTTTAGAATTCTCTTCTTCCTCAGGTACACCAATTATTCT
This sequence comes from Theropithecus gelada, assembly GCF_003255815.1. Taxonomy (NCBI): domain Eukaryota; kingdom Metazoa; phylum Chordata; class Mammalia; order Primates; family Cercopithecidae; genus Theropithecus; species Theropithecus gelada. The sequence continues at coordinate 16,087,266 of NC_037685.1, read as the reverse complement.
TAGGTTTGGTCATTTAATATAATCCCAGACTTCTTGGAGGCTTTGTTCATTCTTTTTTCTTTGTTTTTGTTGGAATGGGTTAATTTGAAGACCTTGTCTTCAGGCTCTGAATTTCTTTCTTTTACTTGTTCAGTTCTATTACTGAGACTTTCCAGAGCATTTTGCATTTCTAAAAGTGTGTCCAAAGTTTCCTGAATTTTTTTATTGTATTTTCTTTAAGCAGTGTATTTCCTTGAACGTTTCTCCCTTCACTTCTTATAGCATATTTTGGATTTCCTTGCATTGGGCTTCACCTTTCTCTGGTACCTCCCTGATTAGCTTAATAACTATCCTCCTGAATTCTTTTTCAGGTAAATCAGGGATTTTTTCTTGGTTTGGATCCATTGTTGGTGAACTAGTGTGATCTTTGGGGGGGTGTTGAAGAGCCTGGTTTTACCATATTACCAGGGTTGGTTTTCTGGTTCCTTCTCATTTGGGTAGGCTCTGTCAGAGTGAAGGTCTAGCACTGAAGGCTGTTGTTCATACTCTTTTGTCCCATAGGATGTTCCCATGTTGTAGTACTCTCCACCTTTTCCTATGGATGTGGCTTCCAGTGAGCCAAACTGCAGTGATTGCTGTCTCTCTTCTGGGTCTAGCTGCCCAGCAAGTCTACCTGACTCTGGCTGGTACTGGGGGATGTCTGCACAGACTCCCATGATGTGAACTGTCTATGGATCTCTCAGCCACAGATACCAGCACCTGTTCCTGTGGAGGTGGTGGGGAGTGCAATGGACTCTGTGAGTGTTCTTAGCTTTGGTGGTTTAATGCTCTAGTTTTGTGCTGGTTGACCTCCTGCCAGGAGGTGGCGCTTTCCAGAGAGCATCAGCTGTGGTGTTATGGGGAGGAAGGGGCAGTGGACGAGACCCTAGAACTTCCAAGATTATATACCCTTTGTCTTCAGCTACCTGGGTGGGTACGGAAGGACCATCAGGTGGGGGTGGGGCTAGGCTTGTCTGAGCTCCTTGGGTGAGTCTTGCTGCGGTTGCCGTGGGGGATGGGAGTGAGATTCCCAGGTCACTGGAGTTGTGTACTTAGGAAGATTATGGCTGCCTCTGCTGAGCCATGCAGGTTGTCAGGGAAGTGGGGGAAAGCTGGCAGTCAAAGGCCTCACCCAGCTCCCATGCAAACAGAAGGGCTGGTCTCACTCCCACCGTGTCCCCTTAACAGCCCCCAGACTGTTTCCAGGCAGAGAGCAATACGGGCTTGAAAACCTGCCCCAGGCTACTGGCCTCCTAGTTGTGAAAGAAAAGGGCTGGGTTTTTCCCCTGCATGGGGAGTTTGCATACTGGATTTACGCCCTCCTGGAGTTCTGGCCAGGAGGCCTCTCACCCTGTTCAAATTGTTACTAAGTTCAGCTAGATTTGCTTCTTCCTGTGTAGTTTTACCGCCTGCTCCTCTCCTGGTGGATGCCTGTGTTGCCAGGCAGGAATGGCCTGCTAGGGGACCCAGCAAGCTCCTAGGGCCTTCCTGCTGCTTGCTCTACCCCTGTATTTCACTTGGCTCTCCACATTGACTCAGCTCCAGGTAAAGTCAGAAACTTCTCCCACAAACAGAGCTTTAGCTTTTCCAGTGCCGGTGTGTGTTCAGGACAGGAGGGTCTCCCTTTCCCACTTCCACGGTTGGGGTACTCACAGTTTTGGGGGTTCGCCTGGGTCCTACAGGAGCAGTCTCCTTTCTTCAGAGGGTCTGTGGGTCCTCTCAGGATTGCCGTCTCTTGCTATTTCTGTCATATCTGCAGTTACTTCTTACACTGAAGTCTGGAACCTCTCCAAGTCATCCATGAGCATTGGAATCAACTTCTTCCAAACTCCTGTTCATGTTGATATTTTGATCTTCTCCCATGAGTCATGAATGTTCTTAATGGTATCTAGAATAGTGAATCCTTTCCAGAAGGGTTTCAATTTACTTTGCCCAGATCCATCAGAGAAATCAGTATCTATGGCAGCAATAACCATATGAAATGCATTTCTTAAATAACAAGACTTGAAAGTCGAAATTAGTCCTTGATCCATGGGCTGCAGAACAGATGTTATATTAACAGGCATGAAAAGGACATTAATCTCCTAGTATGTCTCCATCAGAGCTCTTAAGTGAACAGGTGCATTGTCAATGAGCAGTAATATTTTGAAAGGAATCTTTTTCTGAACACTGGGTCTCAACGGTGGTCTTAAAACATTCAGTAAACCATGCTCTCCACAGGTGCTGTAATCTAGGCTCTGTTGTTTCATTTATAGAGCACACGTAGAGTAGATTTAGCATCATTCTTAAAGGATCTAGATTTTTAGAATGGTCAGTGTGCATTGACTTCAACTTTAAGTCAAGTTGCATTAGCCCCTAACAAGAGGCTCTGCCTGTTCTTTGAAGCTTTGGAGCGAGGCATTGACTTCTCTTCTCTAGTTGTGAAAGTCCTAGGTGGTACCTTCTTCCAATAAAATAAGGAATGCCTGTAGTTGTCTTCAATTTCTTGAAGGATTGTTATCTTCTCGGGTATAGAAGTAGGCTGGGTAGCTCTGTAAGATCAAATTAGGACCAGTTGGTAAAAATTGCAGGTAGGCCACCTTGTGTTCAAGATTTAAGAATAAAATAAAACCTTCTAACAGAGAAATGGACTGGGAGTGGGTTGGCTGTCTTTGGAAGTTGAGTTTTATGGATGCCATATAAAGTTTCTTGCATTAATAAGGAAATTGGCCTGGATGACTTTCAAAGTCTCTTCAACTCTAGGATTTTTTTTAAGCACATTAAATGTTTATGGAAACAATGAAAATAGACTTTTCTGACTTTGAAGAAAAACACATTTTTTTCTCAGAGCTTGGCCTCCGTGGGTCAAATCTCTGACCAACTATTATGACAAAAGATGCTCTGGCTACATAGAGGGTCTTAGTAGAGTGGTTTTATTTGACAACTGTTTCTTGTGTGCCTATTATGAGTTATATGCTGTGGTAGGTAAAGGAGATACAAAGAAGATTTTTAAAAAGTGGTCTCGGTGGCTGGGTGCAGTGGCTCATGCCTGTAATCCCAACAATTTAGGATGCTGAGGTGGGAGTATTGCTTGAGCCCTAGTTTGAGACCAGCCTGGGCAACATAGTGAGACCCTATCTCTACAAAAAATAATTTTAAAAATTTAGTTGGTCATGGTGGTGTACGCTTACAGTCCCAGCTACTAGAAAGGCCAAGGTGGGAAGATCACGTGAGCCCAGAAGGTTGAGGCTGCCGCGAGCCATAATTGCACCACTTCATTCCACCCTGAGTGACAGAGTGAGACCTTGTCTCAAAAAAAGTAGTCTCTGCCCTTGGGGAAGCTGACAAAAATGGAAGAGAGAAATCTATAAAATTAATAAAAAATGATATTTATTAAGAACATAATACATGGCAGGTGCTAGTTTAAATGTTTTTAATATTAACAATAATCCTATGAGATACCCATTTACAGATGAGAAAACTGAGGTATAAAGAGTAAAAAAACTTTGCTCTATTTCACCCAATTATTGAGCACTGAAGCTCTTCCCTTAATCTTAGCACTATCCTTCCTCTTTCCTATAATATCTTTCCTTTGTACTGAATCACACCATGTCCTCCTGGTTCTCCTCCATCCTCTCTAACTGTGCTTCTCAGTGTCCTCCATGACTCCTTTTCCTCTGCCAGGCCGTTTTACCTGATGTTCTCCAGAGCTCTGCCTAGGCTTTCTTCCCACGTAGATCCCTCTCCAGGGGTTCTCTGTAGGTCTCATGGTCCCTGATCACCAGTCGGGGCAGATGACTTATAGATCTGTCTCCTTAGCTCATTCTGTATCCCCAACCTTCAGGCTCAGACGTTCAATTGCCTCTTAGATATCTTTACCTGAATGTCCATAGGTACCCGATGCTCTATGTGAAGTATACTGAATGCATCAACTTTCTTCCTAAATTCACTTTTCCTATGTAGTCCATATCTTGCATGGGACCCCATTCATACTGAAAAACTAGGAGCCATATTTGATTTTTCTCTTATCCTGCACAGTCAATCTACATGGGACCCCATCCATACTGGAAAACTAGGAGCCACATTCTTTGAATTTCTGAAGATAGGGCCCAAATTCCTTCTAGCTTGTAGAGGTTCTGCTGAGAAATCTGCTGTTAATCTGATAGGTTTTCCTTTATAGGTTACCTGGTGCTTCTGTCTCACAGCTTTTAAGATTCTTTCTTTTGTCCTAACTTTGGATAACCTGATCACAATGTGCCTAAGGGAAGATCTTTTTGCAATAAATTTCCTGGGTGTTCTTTGTGCTTCTTGTATTTGGATGTCTAGGTCTCTAGCAGACCCCATGCACCATTCATCTTCCTGTTTCTAAGGTTGGGCACCATGTCTGATCCATGGCATATGCTCAATAAATAAGCTTTTGAAATAAATGTATTTATTGGAATAGCTAAATAAATAGAAAGGGTTAGTGTGGCATGACATGGGGAATTGATTAAGTACCAAGGAGCCAGTGAACCAGGGATTACAGATTCTGCTTGGGAGACCCAACTAGGCTTCACAGGAGAGATGACATTTCACTAAGACCTTAAGAGAAAAGGATGAGTAGACATGTGCTAGGTACAGCACAGGGGAAAAGGACTTTGTTGGCAGAGGGAATTTTCAGGGTGGGGTGGGCGGTTTGGCAGGGCTGGACACAGGGGACCTGAGGGGGGTGGTAGCCGGTAGGTGGGCTGAGAGGCAGCGTGCAGCAGGACTGGGGAGGCTGCCTCACCTCTGTCGTAGCCAGATGGACCCTGGCTGAGAACCCCGGGAAAGCAATGCCACCTACTATGCCAAAATTGGTTTTCCAGCCCCTTGCGTGGGAAGAAGTCAGTGGATGACTTATTAACTTGTCAGCACACTGGAATTTTTAAGTGAAAAACCTCTCATAGAATTGGAAAATCCATATGTGTGATATATGGAAAACATTCAACAAAAACAGTGAACGTTTTTCTAACTTGTGACATGCGTTCACCATCAAGCATTTTAAAAGAGGTCCTGTTCTTTGTTATTTTATAAAACGTGTCTCACTTGATTGCATGATTTTTCCATTTCTCCTCCCTGACATTTTCATTCTAAAGTTATATAATCATATGAGGCTTAATTGCTCCTGTTACTTTTAGCAGCCTTCACTCACTGTTGAGATTTTTATTTCCATATAGCAATGATGTACCTAGAATCACACCATAATAATTATTGGTAAAGTTAATTGGAATCCAGCTCTTTTACTCTTTCATGTTTTATCAGTAATTCTCACAGTTTAAAGGGTTGTAATCTGTATAGCACCTGACACAGTTCTGAGCACTTAGTGTGTGCTCAATAAACTGTAGTGAGTAAAAAGACAGTATTGCTTTCAACTGATATGATCTTGTGATTTATAAGCATTCAAAAGTGCTATTTTATTTTATTTTATTTTCAGATGGAGTCTCACTGTGTCATCCAGGCTAGAGTGCAGTGGTCAGTCTTGGCTCACTGCAACCTCCACCTCCCGGGTTCAAGCGATTCTCTTGCCTCAGCCTCCCAAGTAGCTGAGATTACAGGGGCCTGCCACTGCGCCTGGGTAGTTTTTGTACTTTTTTGGTAGAAACAGGGTTTCACCATGTTGGCTAGGCTGGTCTCAAACTGCTGATCTCAATGATCCTCCCACCTTGGCCTCCCAAAGTGCTGGGATTATAGGTGTGAGCCACCACGTCTGGCCTGAAAGGTACTATTTGAATATAAGGCTACTTTGTCTTCCAAAATTTCAGAGTCAAGTCCTTAAGATTTTTCTTCAGTGAAGAATAGGCAATTGCTGCAGCCCAATATACTCTCAAGCCTTTTTGCAGAATCCAGAGTTCCTGAGGGGATGAACTGTTGCACTTCCGTCATCTGTTAAAACATGAATTGGGTGGCTAGTATGTGACAGGGTTGTCTTAACAATGAAAAATACAGGGATCAAGGAGACCTGGTTTCAGCCCTAAAAACCTTGCAATTTAGTACAGATAGCCATACTACAAAAACCCAAGTCTTCTAGAAGAGTACCAAGGCCATGGGAGAGCCACAGAGAAGAGAGTAATCAGCTCTTCACGGAGATTTATGAATGACTTCACACAGGAGGTTATGAGCTTGAACCAAGCCATAAGCGCCCAAAATGTGTTCTTACACTACAAGTAGAGGATAGTGGTAGCAGGATGTGCAGTGAAATTGGTGAAGTCAGGTTCATGGAGAACTCTGTTTGGCTTTATAAATGGTTTGCACTTTATCCTGTAAGCAAAGGGGCTTTTAATGGGAGAGTGAAATGGTCGGATTAATCACAAACATCATGCAGGGAGCAGTGCGGACAGTGGGTTCAGGGAGCGGAGTGGGAGGTGAGTGGGTGGGCTGTGCAATATTGGCAGGGATGCCAATTATAATACAACCCAATGGGCCGGGCACAGTGGCTCATGCCTGTAATCCTAGCACTTTGGGAGGCCGGCGTGGGTGGATCACTTGAGGTCAGGAATTCGAGACCAGCCTGGCCAATATGGTGAAACCCTGTCTCTATTAAAAATACAAAAATTAGCTGGACCTGTGGTGTGTGCCTGTAATCCCAGCTACTGGGGAAGCTGAGGCATGAGAATCACTGGAACCTGGGAAACAGAGGTTGCAGTGAGCCAAGATGGTGCACTGCACTCCAGCCTGGGTGACAGAGCAAGACTCCATCTCAAAAAAAAAAAAAAAAAAAAAAAAGAAAAATACAACCCAACAACTATTAAAACTACCCAGGTCTGAAACAACAAGAATGTAAAATTAAACAGGAACAGATCAGTAATTTTTTAATTGGGGGCCTGCAGTTTTGTCCCCCAGGGGACATTTGACAATGTCAGAAAACATTTTGTTTGTCACAACTCATGAGGGCAAACTTAGCATCTACTAGGTCAGTAATGCTGCTAAACAGCCTATGATGCACAGGGCAGCACTCACAGCAAAGAGTTATCTGGCCTAGAATGTCAATAGTGCCAAGACTGAGAAGCCCCGATGCAGATGGAAAGAAGAAACGGGCATAAGCGCATTTAGGAAGCAGAATCTACTAAGTTTGGTGACCGACAGAATATAAAGGGTGGAGGAGAGCATAGCTGAGGGTGACTCCAGGTTTCTGTTGTGGGTGTCTAGAGATAAGAAATATAAGAGGAAACAGGGACAATTTGACTTCTTTTCCTAACTGAATACCCGTTATTTCTTTCTCTTGCCTAATTGCCCTAGCCAGAACTTCCAACACTATGTTGAATAGGAGTGGTGAGAGAGGGCATCCCTGTCTTGTGCCAGTTTTCAAAGGGAATTTTTCCAGTTTTTGCCCATTCAGTATGATATTGGCTGTGGGTTTGTCATAAATAGCTCTTATTATTTTGAGGTACGTTCCATCAATACCGAATTTATTGAGCGTTTTTAGCATGAAGGGCTGTTGAATTTTGTCAAAAGCCTTTTCTGCATCTATTGAAATAATCATGTGGTTCTTGTCTTTGGTTCTGTTTATATGCTGGATTATGTTTATTGATTTGCGAATGTTGAACCAGCCTTGCATCCCAGGGATGAAGCCCACTTGATCATGGTGGATAAGCTTTTTGATGTGTTGCTGAATCCGGTTTGCCAGTATTTTATTGAGGATTTTTGCATCGATGTTCATCAGGGATATTGGTCTAAAATTCTCTTTTTTTGTTGTGTCTCTGCCAGGCTTTGGTATCAGGATGATGTTGGCCTCATAAAATGAGTTAGGGAGGATACCCTCTGTTTCTATTGATTGGAATAGTTTCAGAAGGAATGGTACCAACTCCTCCTTGTACCTCTGGTAGAATTCAGCTGTGAATCCATCTGGTCCTGGACTTTTTTTGGTTGGTAGGCTATTAATTATTGCCTCAATTTCAGAGCCTGCTATTGGTCTATTCAGGGATTCAACTTCTTCCTGGTTTAGTCTTGGAAGAGTGTAAGTGTCCAGGAAATTATCCATTTCTTCTAGATTTTCCAGTTTATTTGCGTAGAGGTGTTTATAGTATTCTCTGATGGTAGTTTGTATTTCTGTGGGGTCGGTGGTGATATCCCCTTTATCATTTTTAATTGCGTCGATTTGATTCTTCTCTCTTTTCTTCTTTATTAGTCTTGCTAATGGTCTGTCAATTTTGTTGATCTTTTCAAAAAACCAACTCCTGGATTCATTGATTTTTTGGAGGGTTTTTTGTGTCTCTCTCTCCTTCAGTTCTGCTCTGATCTTAGTTATTTCTTGCCTTCTGCTAGCTTTCGAATGTGTTTGCTCTTGCTTCTCTAGTTCTTTTAATTGCGATGTTAGAGTGTCAATTTTCGATCTTTCCTGCTTTCTCTTGTGGGCATTTAGTGCTATAAATTTCCCTCTACACACTGCTTTAAATGTGTCCCAGAGATTCTGGTATGTTGTATCTTTGTTCTCATTGGTTTCAAAGAACATCTTTATTTCTGCCTTCATTTCGTGATGTACCCAGTAGTCATTCAGGAGCAGGTTGTTCAGTTTCCATGTAGTTGAGCGGTTTTGATTGAGTTTCTTAGTCCTGAGTTCTAGTTTGATTGCACTGTGGTCTGAGAGACAGTTTGGTATAATTTCTGTTCTTATACATTTGCTGAGGAGTGCTTTACTTCCAATTACGTGGTCAATTTTGGAGTAAGTACGATGTGGTGCTGAGAAGAATGTATATTCTGTTGATTTGGGGTGGAGAGTTCTATAGATGTCTATTAGGTCTGCTTGCTGCAGAGATGAGTTCAATTCCTGGATATCCTTGTTAACTTTCTGTCTCGTTGATCTGTCTAATGTTGACAGTGGAGTGTTGAAGTCTCCCATTATTATTGTATGGGAGTCTAAGTCTCTTTGTAAGTCTCTAAGGACTTGCTTTATGAATCTGGGTGCTCCTGTATTGGGTGCATATATATTTAGGATAGTTAGCTCTTCCTGTTGAATTGATCCCTTTACCATTATGTAATGGCCTTCTTTGTCTCTTTTGATCTTTGATGACATGATTGTATATTTAGAAAACCCCATTGTCTCAGCCCAAAATCTCCTTAAGCTGATAAGCAACTTCAGCAAAGTCTCAGGATACAAAATTAATGTGCAAAAATCACAAGCATTCTAATACACCAGTAACAGACAAACAGAGAGCCAAATCAGGAATGAACTTCCATTCACAATTGCTTCAAAGAGAATAAAATACCTAGGAATCCAACTTACAAGGGATATAAAGGACCTCTTCAAGGAGAACTACAAACCACTGCTCAGTGAAATAAAAGAGGACACAAACAAATGGAAGAACATACCATGCTCATGGATAGGAAGAATCAATATCGTGAAAATGGCCATACTGCCCAAGGTAATTTATAGATTCAATGCCATCCCCATCAAGCTACCAATGAGTTTCTTCACAGAATTGGAAAAAACTGCTTTAAAGTTCATATGGAACCAAAAAAGAGCCCGCATCTCCAAGACAATCCTAAGTCAAAAGAACAAAGCTGGAGGCATCACGCTACCTGACTTCAAACTATACTACAAGGCTACAGTAACCAAAACAGCATGGTACTGGTACCAAAACAGAGATATAGACCAATGGAACAGAACAGAGTCCTCAGAAATAATACCACACATCTCCAGCCATCTGATCTTTGACAAACCTGAGAGAAACAAGAAATGGGGAAAGGATTCCCTATTTAATAAATGGTGCTGGGAAAATTGGCTAGCCATGAGTAGAAAGCTGAAACTGGATCCTTTCCTTACTCCTTATACGAAAATTAATTCAAGATGGATTAGAGACTTAAATGTTAGACCTAATACCATAAAAATCCTAGAGGAAAACCTAGGTAGTACCATTGAGGACATAGGCACGGGCAAAGACTTCATGTCTAAAACACCAAAAGCAACAGCAGCAAAAGCCAAAATTGACAAATGGGATGTAATTAAACTAAAGAGCTTCTGCACAGCAAAAGAAACTACCATCAGAGTGAACAGGCAACCTACAGAATGGGAGAAAATTTTTGCAATCTACTCATCTGACAAAGGGCTAATATCCAGAACCTACAAAGAACTCAAACAAATTTACAAGAAAAAAACAAACAACCCCATCAAAAAGTGGGCAAAGGATATGAACAGGCATTTCTCAAAAGAAGACATTCATACAGCCAACAGACACATGAAAAAATGCTCATCATCACTGGCCATCAGAGAAATGCAAATCAAAACCACCATGAGATACCATCTCACACCAGTTAGAATGGCAATCATTAAAAAGTCAGGAAACAGCAGGTGCTGGAGAGGATGTGGAGAAATCGGAACACTTTTACACTGTTAGTGGGACTGTAAACTAGTTCAACCATTATGGAAAACAGTATGGCGATTCCTCAAGAATCTAGAACTAGATGTACCATATGACCCAGCCATCCCATTACTGGGTATATACCCAAAGGATTATAAATTATGCTGCTATAAAGACACATGCACACGTATGTTTATTGCAGCACTATTCACAATAGCAAAGACTTGGAATCAACCCAAATGTCCATCAGTGACAGATTGGATTAAGAAAATGTGGCACATATACACCATGGAATACTATGCAGCCATAAAAAAGGATGAGTTTGTGTCCTTTGTAGGGACATGGATGCACTGGAAACCATCATTCTTAGCAAACTATAACAAGAACAGAAAACCAAACACCGCATGTTCTCACTCATAGGTGGGAACTGAACAATGAGATCACTTGGACTCAGGAAGGGGAACATCACACACCGGGGCCTATCATGGGGAGGGGGGAGGGGGGGGAGGGATTGCATTGGGAGTTATACCTGATGTAAATGACGAGTTGATGGGTGCAGCAGACCAACATGGCACAAGTATACATATGTAACAAACCTGCACGTTATGCACATGTACCCTACAACTTAAAGTATAATAATAATAAATTAAAAAAAAAAAGAAATATAAGAGGAGAACAGTGTTGGGGGAAAAGAGGATAGGTTTAGTGTTAGACATACTAAACTGCCTGGGTGATGGGATTGATGGTACCCCAAACCTCAGTGTCATGCAATATACCTATGTAACAAATCTGTACATGTACCTCCAAATCTAAAAAGTTGAAATGTTAAAAAATAAAGTTTAACTACATAGAGGATGTGAAAGTGAAGATATCCTGGAGGCAGGTGGGTTATGGACCAGGATTCCAGATCAGGGATGGAGATGCAGATTTGAGAACCGTCAGCATAGAGACCACCTTGAATCTGAATGTGCAATGAAAGTAACTTCAATTGATTTCCTTTGTGGCAGAGATAGTCAATGTTTGCCAAATGTTAGGGAATGAATGTATGTGTTCCTTTAAAATTTATGTGTTGAAAATGTAAACCCCAACGTGATGATATTTGGAGGTAGAGCCTTTGGGACGTAATAAGTTTCTGGTGTTTGATCCACCCAGTTCATGCTATTTTGTTACAGCAGCCAAAGCTGACTAAGACACCAAATATCCAAGTGTTGTTCTATACCTCCTGCCTTCTTTCTAGTGAGATTGGGGCTATGTGACTAGGTCTGGGCAATGGCCTAGGAGCAGAAGTGTCCCTTCCAGGTTAACAGGGTGAAGAATGGGTGTGCGGCCTCCTTCCCTTTTTTCCCCTGCCTCTGTGCCTGAGGAGGCCACGTGTTCCAGAGGCAAAGGAGGAGAGCAGCTGATTCTTGACTGAACTTTGTATGAGTGAGAAATTAACCTGGTTCCAGCCACTAAGATTTCAGGGTGTGTTGCAGCTGCTGACTTTGTTTACCCTTAAGGATACATCCTGTAACTGAGTGAACCTCTCATTCTGCCTCATGGACAGGAAGCTTAATCTAATCCCTTCCAAGTCAGCTAAATCATGTTAATCTTTGTCATATAAATTTCCTTTCAGTTCTGAATCTCCTGAGAGTCGCAATGTGGTGGAAATGGGCTCTTGTCTGAGGGCATCTTGTGCTGCCATCGGCTGATGTATAGACTTGTCTGATCTTGGGTACCACCTGCCTTCAGACTGGCTCCCATGGAGGTGTCCATCATCCATCTGGCCTCTGTTGCACAGACCACACTGTGGCTGCCTCCCTTGTCATGACTGTGGGACCCTTTTGAGCCCTCTAGTTCTCTAAGTCCTATCTACGCTCCTGTCCTTTGGGGTCTGATGAGAACTCTCTGTCAAGCCGCCCAATTCCATCTGCTTTTGCTTCTCACCATTCCATCTCTGCTTTCCTAATGGCTCAGAGGAGCTCCAGATAGACTGAGGGGCACTTGTTCCTCTATTGTAAGACCCTCAGAATTATATGGAGCACCTTCATCATCTTCTCTTACAGAGATTGAGGGGATGGGAGTCGGTGCAGGAAGCATACTTACAGTGACTATTTTTTCCCTAATTTTCTGATAGGTTAGAAGCTTTACATGACTGGATAGGGAGGAGCAGAAAAAAATGGATTCTCCATCATTGAATCTTTTGCTAAATCTCTTACACAAAGACAGGTAAACATTGTTCTAAAGCCAAGAAGCTGATGACCTTGTTCTTACATTCTTCTGGTTTTCCACATAAAAGTGGGACACACGATTAAATAAAATTCAGGAGCACGCAAATCAGCAGTTCAGGAACATCCTTGCTTTGGTTAAGTGTTGTCGTGGGAGTAGATGAAGGCAGTGGGATACAGAGCATCTCCTTGAACTTGAGAAATTAGAATCACCTGGAGGACTTATTACAACACAAATTATGGGCCAGATGCCTAGAATTTTGATTCAGTAGGTCTGGGAAAGGGACTAGTAATTTGTAGTTAGGGTTGCCAGATTTAGCAAATAAAAATAAAAGATGCCCAATGATTTTAATTTCAGATTAATAACACTTTTTTTTTTTTTTTAAAAGAATAAGTATGTCCCAAATATTGCATGGGACATACTTACATTTTTTTTTGTTTTTTTTTGAGACAGGGTCTCACTTTGCCACCCAGGCTGTAGGGCCGTGGCATGATCTCAGCTCGCTGCAACCTCTGTCTTCTGGGCTCAGGTTATCCTCCCACTGCAGCCTTTTAAGTAACTGGGACCACAGGCGTGTGCCACCATGCCCAGCTAATTTTTGTAATTTTTTTTTTTTTTTTTTTTTTTTTTGAGACGGAGTCTCACTGTGTCTCCCAGGCTGGAGTGCAGTGGCGTGATCTTGGCTCACTGCAAGCTCTGCCTCCCGGGTTCACGCCATTCTCCCGCCTCAGCCTCCCAAGTAGCTGGGACTACAGGCGCCCGCCACCGTGCCCGGCTAATTTTTTTTTGTATTTTTAGTAGAGACGAGGTTTCACCATGTTAGCCAGGATAGTCTCGATCTCCTGACCTCGTGATCCACCCGCCTCGGCCTCCCAAAGTGCTGGGATTACAGGCTTGAGCCACCGCGCCCGGCCTGTAATTTTTTTTTTTAAGTAGAGACAGGATTTCGCCATGTTGCCCAACTGGTGTCAAACTCCTGGGCTCAAGTGATCCACCCGCCTTGTCCTCCCAAAGTGCTGGGATTATAGGCATGAACCACTGCACCTGGCCTAATGTTTTAAATTGTAAAATGTATCCAGTGCTTTTCTGAACTTCACATTTAACCGGCTGTCCTGTATTTCTTAAATTGCATTTCTAACAAGTTCCCTGGTAATGAGGATGTTGCTGGTTTGGAGACCACAGTTTGAGCCCCAAGGATAGACTCACATGAATACAGAGCGCTGGGGAATACCAACATTTAACCAGCAGAAGAATCTCAGAAGGAACATAAGTGAGACAGCAGAATTATAGGTGTTTTCTCAGAAGCCAAAGGAAGAAACAGTTTCAAAAACACAGAATGATCAACAGAGTAGCATGTCACAGAGAGTTTGAGGGAAGCCGAGGACTAAAAAGAAGACATTAGATTTGTCAACAAGGAGGCCTTTGTCAAAGCATTTCAGCACAGTTAAGGGGGCAGGAACTAGCTTGCTGCTAGTGTTGAACAGGGAGCAGAGTGACACGGTAGAGGGGACAGTTTGCATGTGCTTATTCAGGGGGCTCATTGTGAAATTCAATAGAGGGAGATGTGGAGGCACTTGAAGGTAGTTCTTGGTCTCTCTCTCTCTCTTTCTCCTTTAAAAAAAAAAAGGGGGAAATAGAGACAGGGTCTTGCTACGTTGCCCATGCTGGTCTTCAACTGTTGGCCTCAAGCGATTCTCCCACGTTGGCCTCCAAAGTGCTGAGATTATAGGTGTGAACCTGCATCTGGCCTGAGGGTGTTTTTAAATAAGGGAGACATTGAATACATTTATAGCTGGAGGAGAAGAAGCCAGTAGAGAGAGAAAATCTGCAGTCACAGAAGAAAGGGAATAGCAAATGGGACACAAAGAGCAGGGGTTACCAGCTGGGGAAGCAGAAAAAAGATGGAACTAGGGAGAAAATCAGGGAGGTTCATAGCTGGATTGAGTGCAGACTCATCATCTTAGCCTGGGGCAGTCAGATGTCAATTTTACAATTTGTCCCCTAAAGGAGAAAGAACATCCACTTGGAGAACTGTCTGATGCCCTTGATGGTTATCGTTGATGTAGAAAAATGTGTGTGTGTATGTGTGTGTGAGAGAAGGGGTGTTGAAGAGTAGATTAAAAAATGCTGTGTGCTTATAATTTACTCTTTGAGCTGCTCTTTCATTTGGTTTCATGGAACCATTGTCACAATTTTCCCAAACTGATTTTACTTCCTCAGGGTTTCTTGTTCTTGTTGAGTAAACCATTTTAACTTCCATGTTGCGGCTGCAGCCTGTGATTTTGTGTGTGCCTCTTGCATTTCCTTCTAGGACTGCACTTCACTGACTGTTTTATCCATGGACGTCCCCACCCCAGCCTCCCTGGATGGCCTCCTTGCCTTTCCCACTTATTTCTGTGTTACATTTTTAAAAAATTGACTTTATATATCAAATGACCTAAACCCACCATTAAAGCATGCTTTTTCTCTGTGGTATTACAACTTTCTCAGACTCAGGCTCTTTAAAAGGTCAGTGTCTGAACTGTAATCTCAGGAGCATCTCTGCCCCAGACTCACTTACAGACTTAGTCTTTAGGAGCCTCTGGAAGGGTGCATCTGGTGAGCACTCCAGTGACATTTTTGAATGACAAAGCGACCCACTGTGAGAGATTCTGGAAGGAACGGGGAGACCCTGAGGCAGCACCACCAGGGTCTTCCTCCTCTACTTTCACATGGCTTAGCTGTTCTCTGTTGGGGTCAACCTGGACTGTATCTCTTGGCCCAGAGAACTTGGAGGTGGGTCAGCAACACAAAGAACCAGCACCCACCAAACACGCAGAGGTGCGGGCTCCTCCTGCCAGGTCTGTAGAAAGGGCTGGTAAATGGCAGAAGTAGGCAAGCTATGGTGGATCATGGCACGGCGGTGGGAGGGAAGCCCATGAGACTTTGCAGTCAACTTGTCCTCCCCCTGTGGGGAAAGGCTGTGAGGTTTGGAGTTAATATCCATATTGTATCTTCACTATTTTAAATGTGAACTCCAGAATGTGCTCTCCTCCTCCTTACCCTTTCTCTATTTGTATTTGACTTAATGATTTATATTTAACATATTGGAGGTTTGATGCTTAATTTTAAAATCAAATTAATGTATTATTAATAAATAATATGTACTCAAGATATATTATTCATAGATAAGTGTTACTTAAATGACTAATTGAATGCTACTTAGTAATAAGATTCAATAATACTAAGAAATAACATTTGTTAAAAAGTTATTTAATAACTGGCATTCCATTTCTATGAATACAGATTTAAAATATAGACACTATTTAATTGTGAAACACTATCCATGTTTTCTCACACAATACAATGACTAAGTATTGCATATAAGCATGTTCACATGTATTGATCCCATCCTTGTCATCGCCAGTGTTCCTGGATCTTTCTTCCTCCTCTGCAGGGAAGAAGTGATGGGCGGGGGCCTAACAACAGTCCAGGGAGCACAGGTAGTTTCTGCTCCTGACTCCTTCCCAGTTGGAGAGAGGAGTTTGGGGAAAACAGAATTATGTAAAGTTACACACAGATACTATGATACCCATCGCTCTGGCCTCTCCTGGAAGTTTCTCGGTGGTGTTGACTTTGAAGTGGGTGGACCGTAGCAGACCCAGAAGTAGAAGGGAGCCGCATGGTGCCCAGACAAAAAGATCTGATGAAGATATGAGACACTTTTGTGGAATAGGGAGGGCTGATAATCCATAAAATAAACTTTTCGTTATTGGATTTGGGAGAGAGTATGTGTTAAGAGGATCCAGAATGGAGTTCCAACTTGTGTAATTCTGAGAAAAGAATTTCTGGGATTTTTTTTTTTGGTGTATCTCACTCTTCTGCTTATTTGAAAGGCATTGAGAACCTGCACATTTGAAAGAAGGTGAGGACATATCCTCGTCATTAACTGACACATGACTGACTGTATTTTATGATTGAATTATTGAGAATTGCTGGCAGGTAGTGACAATAAAAAGCAGACTGACTTTTAGTTAGTTGTATTACTTCTTAATAACTTATTTACACTACAGGTGATATGTCTCATTTTTGTCTGCACCTGAGGCTAAAGAGATTTAGTGAACATGTTGTGTGGAATTTCTGTGAAGTTTGCTTACAGGCAACTGACCCAGTTAGGAAGAGTAATCCTTCTCACCCTGTTTCTTTTCTTCTTTCTGCAGCATGTTAGGTGAATGTGATGGTTAGGGCTTTGAAAGCCTTCCTGGACCATGAGGGGAACTTGAGGATGGAGGCTAGTGATAGAGTAAAACAGGAAAAGAGGACTCAGGTCTCTGATCATGTGGATGCACATGAAGGTGACCCCCTACTGAATCACAATCTTGTATAATCCCCTTTTGTTGAGTTGGGATGAAAACTATGACTTGCTTCTAGTTGATAGAATATGGCAAAGGAGATGAGAAACCAGTCCCATAATTAGGTGACATTATTTGCAAAGGTGAAGGAATTTTGCAGCTGTAATTAAGGTTCCTAAGCAGTTGACTTTGAGTTCCTCAAAAGAGAAATTATCCTGGGTAAGCCTGAGCTAATCAGGTGAGCCATTTAAAACAGCCCTGACACCTTCTCTGAAATCAGAGGCTCTAAGCGGCAGAGACTGCTTTTCTCTGTTGTTACCTTTGAAGAAACAAGACCACAGGAATTTTACAGCTGCAAGGAAATAAATTCTGCCAGCAACCTGAGAGATCTTGGAAGCGGATTCTTCCCTAGTTTCCAGAGGAGAATGCAGTCCATCAAACACCTTGATTTTAGCCTTGTGAGACCACCTAACTAAGCCATATGCAGAGTCTTGACCTATGGAAACTGTGAGATAATCAACTGTTTTTTAAGCTGTTAGGTTTGTGCTAAGTTGTTACGCAGCACAGAAAACTAATACATCTGTATCCATGTTGTTGCCATGACAGTCCAGGAATACCTGCCCCCAAGCTTCTTTTATATAAGCAAGAATTGAATTTCTCACTTTTTTAAGCCATTGTGATTTTCAGTTTTCATTTATAGTCAGCTGAACCCCACAACCTTAACTGATTCATGGCATAATGAAGAAGGATTTATGAAAGATGAATCATTTGTAGTTGATCTTGAAAAGTAGATATAGTTTCAGAAGGTGGAAACTGGTATGGCTGGAGGCAGAAAATAATTTTTATAGGGCAGAATGGATAAGGGAAAGTACTGGGTGTTTTAAAGAAATAAAGAATAATTCGGTTTTACTAGGTTGAGTGAAATTAGGCTGGAAAAGGAGATTAGAGCCAAATAACACATCCAAAAAGAGTTTGGGGATTATTTTTTAAGCAATGGAGAGCAATGAGGATTTTCTGACCAGGGTGACATTATAGCATGATCAGAGCTATGCCTTATTTTACAAAATGCAGTATGAGTCAGTCCTCTTTAGGCTGCAAAAATATATCTCAAAGTAGATTTTATCTATCTTAAGGAGGCTTATGGGGAGAACACTGGGGAAGAGCAATAGGAACCAGAAGGTTATAGACCTTGTTATTACAAACTTATTGCAGCAGAGAATGAACATCACCCCTAACCGCCACCCACCAAAGGGGAAGGAAGGGACTTCCCTGGCAGGTCTGGTAAAGATAGCATTGCTGGAAGCTGCCCTTTGATTGAACAACCTTGGAATAATCCCAAGAGCCAAGGGGTGGGATACAGTGATTGGCCTGGGCCTGGCCTAGGTGTGTGTGGGGGGGATGTCTGCTACTAGATAAAGGAGCATGGGAAATAAAAACAAAACGATTATTGGTGCAATTTGAATTTCACAACTCTGTCTTTTTACATCAAAACCTCAAGGACAGATGATACACTCATTTACACCCCCACTAAGAGAATAACATTTTAGTTGAACTGACATTTAATTTAGGAGTTGAAATATGCACTAAAGGTTATTCATAGTTTTTTAAAAGTTTATTTCTTCTTACCACTATCAACATCAACTAAACTATAAACTGTATAATTGAAACTAGTTTCCACTATAAAAGTTTTTAGTGCTTATTTATTTACCGCATGTCCAAGTATATAAAACACTATGTTATACAACGGCATCTCTTACTTGAATAAAAGGGAATTTCAGAGTGGCTATTTACAGGTACTTACAAGTTCTTGAAATAATCTAAGTGAAATACTGACTTCTTATTTAGGAAACCAATGATCTTTTGCTCAAATGTGTTAGTAGACTTAGATACGTAATTGTTAAATAAAATCTCAGGCTATCTGAGAAACATACTGCTTTAACCCTTACATTTTACCAGGCATACTTCAAGTACTACCTGTGACGTGTTTGAAAAGTTTAGGATCTTTTCACAAATTCCTGGATATATTGAACATGTATACATTTTTACTTGGAAATATTCAAGCACATAAAGCTGACTTCAAATCTTTAATAGACACACAAAAACACCTATCTCAGGAATCAAAGAAGTAGCGTTTAAAATGCCCAAAATGACGTTTCAACAAATGAGGATGAAATACTTGGAAGACTTCCAGTTAGCTCCCTGGTGGGTGTAGCTGATGTCTTTCACCACTAGGTGCTACTCTTCCTCCATCACATGTTGAATCTGGAGTCTCAAAAGCAAAGCGGATGCAAAGTCAACCTAATTCCTTATCTCCCGGCTCCCATTTAAACAAAAAATACGACTTTATTTCCTGTATGTACTCATTATTATAATAGAGTATTTTTGGAGTGGTTGGCTAAGCGCTTAACACTTAGGAAGTGAAATTCATATCTGCCTTCTACAGTATTACCTTGTGCCACATGGCAGAAAACTAAACATTATCAATACCCCAGTTGCTATTATTAAAAAAGATTATCAATACCCCAGTTGCTATTACCTAAGGAAGGGTCATAATCTCATTAAAAAATCACTGATATGTCCATGATTTTCCCTGAAAAGGTAGCATATAGTACATGTAAATTACATGTATCTCACATGTAAAATTACATGTGAGATAACCTAAAATTCTAAATTATTAGTTATGTGTTACTAATCACCCAGTGGTGGTATTGATACAGTGTACATCTATGAAAGAGGCAAGGTATGGGATCTGTTTATAGTCCCATGCTAAATGTTTAAGATAGATGGTAGGCAGCTGAGTGATAAGGATCCCTGTTTGTTTGACTTGCCTGGAAGCATTTCTCTATCCTCTACTTGTGAACACATAGTGAAAATTTTTGAAGATAAAGAGACAAATCACTTTCATATTTACGTCCATTGGGCCCTTTGGAGAGGAGATTCATACATTTCCTAAGGCATCTGACTTTAATGCACAAATTCTAAATTATTGAGACTTTTAACTAACTTTTCTTTTCCCAATGGATAAAACATATGAGACAAAAAACAACTAAAAGTTAAATAAACTGATTTAAAAATCAAAAGCAGCCAGCAGACCAAGTTGATGCTTAGAACACATTCATTTCTTTCTTCCCTTCAATTCGGCCATCCAGTTTGATTGTTCATTCACTGATATTCATCCATTTATTCATTGATCAAATTTTTCTTGAGGAAGCTCATGTATTTCAGATGCAGAAAGGAAATGAAATGGTATCTATTTTGTGGAAGCTTAAAGTTTAGAGTAAAGAGGGCACTGGTGAGGAAGAGAGCTGGTCATACATATACACAGAAACTTGACACAGTGGTAGCTCATGGGTTCATCTTTCATTTAGGGGTGATAATAGATACAAATAAAAGGATCTCTGGATGACTTTAATGCCCCTTGAAGCTAAGTAGACAAAAATGTTTCACTGTCTGAATAGATGTGTTGCTAAACCTACTGATGATTTTGCTATCCATTGCCTGTTAGCCCTCCAGGTAAAATGCTCCCAGCTGCCGGCCCTCATTATGCTATCGCAGCTGGATATGGCCACAAGACTATGTTTTGTCCTTTTGATGTGACAGTGTTGGGCAGGACTTCTTTGACAGGTGGGTTGCGAGATGTTGCCTGCTTTCCTCTTGACCATCAGCACATGACATAGTTGTGACTGGTGAAATCTATTCCCTTCCATTCTAATTGGGTCAGGGGAATGTGGGAATAAAACCAACACTTAGTTTTTGTTTTCCTCATATCTGTTGAGTCTAGTTTCCCACTTAAGGACCCATTTTGATGACAGAAACAAGAACCTGCTTCTTAACTTTGGAAGTAGGAAATTAGTCTTCAGCCAGACAGAAATAGATAGAAATGACATCATGATTAAATCTAGCAATTCGACCTCTTTAACACAAGCAAGAGTACAAGTCACCCACAAAGGTTACCTTTGAAGGTCAAAAGAGATTTAAGTGAAAGGTATATTGATCAATCCAGGAGAAACTGAAAAGGCTGTGCTCTCACAGTGGACTCTAAGCTACAGCGTTCAGACGTGTGTTGATAATAAAGAAGGTTAAAGTGGGAGTGAGACAGAGACAGCTAAGGCTAGAGGTGGGAAATGGTCCTCCCATTATCCCCTCTTGGTTAGAAACCCCATTATATTCTCTATTGGCTTCCTGGACCCCTCCTTTTAGGAGAAAATAATATTGAAGAGTAATCTGATGTCTTTGAGTGCTATTTTGAGAAAGCCCCACTCACCCATCTCCTCATTTGCCTCTTTCCACAGCTTGGATTCATTCGATCATTTTTAATAATTCCCTTGTCTACCCCTTCAACTCCCTACCTGGGTAAATCTAACTTTTAGCTTCACCTGAGCAGCTGAAAGTAGCTGGAGAAAAAAACATGTCCCTTTTGGTCTTCCTGTATGGGATGCATTTTTATTCCTATACCCTGCTGATAGGACAATCAGAGAGTTCATGCACTTTTCTTCTCTTGATTAAACATCTGGAGGTTTGATCAGGACAATTTGAGTATCTAACATATGTTAATATATATATTTGGCCTTCCTTCAGTGCTCTGATGAAGCAGTTAGGGCTAATCATTTGGTCAGCTGAAATGCTAACTATAGGGAAAGTATTATTCTTAAATTTAAAGGTGGTTAGGAGTTATTTGAAACTTACAACATCAAATAAATAATTATATGAATCATTTAAAGATACTCAGTTAAAGCAGGTTGAACATTATTTTGTCTATGGTATTAGTTTCTTCTTGGCATTCTTCCTATGCAGTATAAAAGAAAAATTTAACAGAGCCCCAGTTATTTTCTTAATCAGTCAAGTTCATTCAATGAATATTTGTTAAGTGGATTATGAATGTGATAAACCCAGGCTTGTTTTTTCAATTGTGAAATTTGGTTAATATCTGCATCCTCTGCTGAAGATAGGAACTCTGCCTGCCTTAGACATATCTGTATCCCAGCACCTACCATAGTGCATTACATGTAGAAGGTGCTCAAGAAATGGAGACGGCTACTTCCATTGACCAAAAGAGCATCTCTGAATATGTAGAGCAGTTGAGGATGGGACAGTATCACTTCTATTTTAAAGAGCAAGAAGGATCAGAAGGATGATGTAAAAGGAATCAGATAATTTAAATATGTATATAAACTTCCTAACCATACAATAACTATCCCAGTGTGCTGTGGTATATTAAGGGCATCTTGTCTTATATTAAATTTGGTAGGGTAAAGTTACACTTGTAGACTATGTCAGTGTCACAATTAGACAGTTCCTGAGATGAACAAAAGCTTTTCCTTTCTATCTGTAGTATCTCTATATATCTATGGATGGGATATTTGTAAACAATTATGAAGGCAGGATGATAGACTCCTTTGGGGAATGGCCCAAGTTCAAATAATTAGAGAGCTTGTGAAAATCTGTTTGCTTTTTTTTTTTTTTAGGTTTATAGACTTTGTTTCTTAGGGCAGTCTTAGTTGTACAGAAAAACGGAACAAAAAGTATAGCAATCCTATATACTCTTCTCCTCTTCCCCACAGTTTCCTTTATTATTAATATCTTGCATTGGTGTGGTACATTTGTTATGATTGATTAACCAATATGAATCCATTGTAATTAACTAAAGTCCATATTTTGCATTAGAAATTACTCTGCATTGTACAGTTCTATGGGTTTTGCCAAACGCATAATGACTGCTTCAGTTTTTATATATCAAAAGAACTGATACAAGGTTTTGGTAGAATGAATAGGTGAGAAACCAATATAATTAAAAAATCAATTTGTGTAATAAAATGCTTTAAATTATGTGGAATGGTGCTATATTATTTAACAAATTTTTACTTGCACTGTAACATACTTATAAAAGTAGATATATTTGTAAATGTGTACTGGTTATACTTGTATGGTTGAATTTATTGAAATAAATGAATATTGCCTTTATATTTAGTTAAAGATTTAACAGCAAGAAAAAATTATGTCATTAAAAAAAAATCTGCTCATCACTGGGTATTCAAGGAGCTCAGACATGATTGATCTACTGTTTGGCACAGGTTCTGAGACATAGGGAAGATACAGGACATACTAGGTATTTGTTATGATTATAAGTTCTCTAACATGATAGCTGTTAAATCAAGTTTGATCCCTGAAATTGGGAGGGAAGATTAGAAAAAAAATGCCTATTTTTGCATAAGCAGTTGGTGAGGAAAATTGTCCTCTTACATTAGAAAGGAAGTAGAAATCATGTAATAGTTTCTCAGCCCAAATCATGAGTCCCTTCTGTGTTGCCTGTCTATAGCTTAGATCTACAGCAATGAAGTCACCCCAGTTATTGTTTGATATGATTTGGCTCTGTGTCCCCACCCAAATCTCATCCGGTAGCTCTCATAATTTCCACGTGTTGTGGGAGGGACCCAGTGGGAGATGATTGAATCATGGGGGCGGGTCTTTCCCGTGCTGTTCTTGTGATAGTAAATGGGTCTCATGAGATCTGATGGTTTTAAAAATAGGAGTTTCTCTGCACAAGCTCTCTCTTTGCCTGCTGCCATCCATGTAAGATGTGACTTGCTCCTCCTTGCCTTCTGCCATGATTGTGAGGCCTCCCCAGCCACGTGGAACTGTAAATCCAGTAAACCTCTTTCTTTTGTAAATTGCCCAGTTTCATGTATGTCTTTATCAGCAGCATGAAAATGGACTAATATAGTAATTTGCTAACAGGAGTAGGGTGTTACTGAAAAGATACTTGAGAATGTGGAAGTGACTTTAGAACTGGGTAACAGGCAGAAGTTGGAACAGTTTGGAGGGCTCAGAAGAAGACAGGAAAATGTGAGAAAGTTTGGAACTTCCTAGAAACTTATTGAATAGCTTTGACAAAAATGCTGATAGTGATATGAACAATAAGTTCCAGGCTGAGGTGGTCTCAGATGAAATGGGAAACTTTTTGGGAACTAGAGCAAATGTGACTCTTGCTATGTTTTAGCAAAGAGACTGGCAGCATTTTGCCCCTGCCCTAGAGATCTGTGGAACTTTGAACTTGAGAGAGACTTAGGATATCTGGCAGAAGAAATTTCTAAGCAGTAAAACATTCAAGATGTGACTTGGGTGCTGGTAAAAGCATTCAGTTTTATAAGAGAAGCAGAGCATAAAAGTTTGGAAAATTTGCATCCTGACAATGTGATAGAAAAGACAATCCTATTTTCTGAGGAGAAATTCAAGCTGGCTGCAGAAATTTGCATAAGTAATGAGGAGCTTAATTTTAATCCCCAAGACAATGGGGAAAATGTCTCCAGGGCATGTCAGAGGTCTTCACCAGCAGCCCCTCCCATCACAGACCTGGAGGCCTAGAGGGAAAAAGTGGTTCTGTGGGCCAGGCCCAGGGTCCTCATGCTGTGTGCAGTCTAGAGACTTGGTGCCCTGTGTCCCAGCCACTGCAGCTATAGGTGAAAAGGGCCAACATAGAACTCAGGCTGTGGCTTTAGAGGGTGCAAGCCTCAAGCTTTGGTAGGTTCCATGTGGTGTTGATCCTGCAAGTGCATAGAAGCCAAGAATTGGGTTTTGGGAACCTGTGCCTAGATTTCAGAAGATGTACGGAAATGCTTGGATGTCCAGGCAGAAGTTTGCTATAGGGGTGGGGTCCTCATGTAAAACCTCTGCTAGGGCATTGCAGAAGGAAAATGTGGGGTAGGAGCCCCCGTGCAAGAGTCCCTACTGGGGCACCACCTAGTGGAGCTGTGAGAAGAGGGCCACCATCCTCCAGACCTCAGAATGGTAGCTCCACTGACAGCTTGCACTGTGTGCCTGGAAAAGTCACAGATACTCAACACCAGCCCGTGAAAGCAGCCAGGAAGGAGGCTGTGCCCTGCAAAGCCACAGCTGTGAAGCTGACCAAGACTATGGGAACCTACTTC
The DNA here is from genome assembly GCF_003255815.1 of Theropithecus gelada. Classification (NCBI taxonomy): domain Eukaryota; kingdom Metazoa; phylum Chordata; class Mammalia; order Primates; family Cercopithecidae; genus Theropithecus; species Theropithecus gelada. The sequence continues at coordinate 16,062,489 of NC_037685.1, read as the reverse complement.
TTGCATCATTGTGACCTGGATGTGAGACATGGAGTCAAAGGAGATAATTTCGGAGCTTTAAGATTTGACTGCTCCACTAGATTTCAGACTTGAATGGGCCCTGTAGCTCCTTTGTTTTGGCCAATTTCTCCCATTTGGAATGACTGTATTTACTCAATGCCTGTACCCCCATTGTATCTAACAAGTAACTAACTTGCTTTTGATTTTACAGGCTCATAGGGGGAAGGGACTTGCCTTGTCTCGCATGAGACTTTGAACTATGAACATTTGAGTTAATGCTGAAATGAGTTGAGACTTTGGGAAGGCATGATTGGTTTTGAAATGTGACGATATGAGATTTGGGAGGTTCAGAATGATATGGTTTGGCTCTGTGTCCCCACCCAAATCTCATCTTGTAGCTCCCATCATTCCCACATGTTGTAGGAGGGACCCGGTGGGAGATGATTGAATCATTGGGACGGGTCTTTCCCATGCTGTTCTCATGATAGTGAATGGGTCTCACAAGATCTGACGGTTTTAAAAATGGAAGTTTCTCTTAACAAGCTTTCTTTGCCTGCTGCCATCCATGTAAGATGTGACTTGCTCCTCCTTGCCTTCTGCCATGATTGTGAGGCATCCCCAGCCATGTAGAACTGTAAGTCCAATAAAACTCTTTCTTTTGTAAATTGCCCAGTCTCATGTATGTCTTTATCAGCAGCATGAAAACAGACTAATACATTGTTGAAGTGAACTTTCCTGTAAATGAGTACCTCTATTGTTCAAAACGTTTTTCTTTAACTTCTACTAGTTTTGTCCATTGGTATCAGAAGCAATACAGCTGTGCTATGGTCTAAATGTTTGTGTCCCCTTCAAATTCCCATGTTGAAACCAAATCCCCAATATGATGGTATTAAGACGTGATCTTGGGAGGTGATCATGTTCTCATGAATGGGATAAGTGCCCTGATAAAAGAGGCCTGCGGAAACTTGTTTGCCTCTTCCACTATGTGAGGACATAGAGAGAAGGAGCCATCTACACACTGGGAAATAGACCCTCACTAAACACCTAATCTGCTGATGATTTGATTTTGGACTTCTCAGCCATGATAACTGTTAGACATACATTCCTGTTGTTTATAAGCCACCCAGTTTATGGTATTTTGTTAGAGCAACGTGAACAGACTAAGGCAACCTGCCACACTGCCTCCAGTACTACTCTCTTCTAGGCTGTTCTATGCTAAAATTTAAAAAATATTGCTATTACATTGTTTCTGGCTTCTTCACAAGCTTGTGTACACTCCTTCAAATACACTCTTCCCTATTAAGATAACTCTTAAGATTCTGATGCCTCGACTTAAACATATGTAAATACTAGGTGCTTTACTCTCAGTTACTGTGTTTCTACGATCACATCCTCAGCTTTGATCTGTAAGAGGAAAGATCTGACTTAAATAATTCCTAAGGTCCTTTCCAATGTTGAAAGCGATTGTATTTGGTGTTTGTACCTGTGCATGTTACAGTCATGTCACTGTATTGGCTTCTTAAACTTGCAGTAGATGCAGACTTCCAGGTCACTTTTCATGTAAACTGCTAAACAGTGTCATAAGCAACTGCATAACTTTACATTTATACTTACTACATCCTCTCTTTTATGCTTCTCTTTTTCTTGCTGAAACCTATGTGGATAATTTTGAATGTTAATTCCATATTTGTTTGGTTAGTTAGCCCACTAAGCTCTGCATAACTACACATTTTATTAGCACAATTCCCACATATTAATTTATTGATAACAATTCAATAGAAAAAAGCTAAACAGAATCTTGCTCCTAACCCGTTCTCTTCTGTTATGCATTGTTTCATTCATCAATAATCTTTGAGTATGTCTGTTTTTATCAGCATGTCTCCATCTAACTGATATTATTGTCAAGCCCACATTTCTCTGTCTTGTCCAAAAAGATCATGAATGAGCTGTCAGACAGCTTGCCAAAATATACTTTTGTCTACAGTATTATCACAATGCTGAGATATTAGCAATGCTGAGGAAAGTGTTTTGTTTGACCCGACTTACTTGAGATCAGCTGTGTATAGTGTCTTTCCTGTTTCTCTAGAAACCCGTGACTCACGCAGGAAGGTAACTTCCCTCCCTATGATCTTCACCTGTGGCATGTCCCTGCTATTTTACTAGTCACTTTGATATTATACAGGGTCTTGTGGGCCAAGGACATGTGGAACCATCCATAACTTCTGGCAAGATCAGGCACACAGCAGGTGCTCTATAAATATTTGAAGGGATGTTGAATGCAATGTAAAGGGGAGATAAACTTCTCTTGCACCGTTGATACTTCTTCCAGTAAAATCTGTTGCAACCATGCAAAACTTCCGTTTCCTTTACAGTGTGCACATGTGTTCTTCCTGTTGTGGAGCCACTGTTGCCTGGAAGCTGGGGGAAACGCCATAGCTGTTGTTTGGGACGGTGCTCTTGCCCTCTTTAGGCTCAGTTCCTCAACATTTCATGGCTTAAGTCCCTGGGTTTGGAACAGAGAAGAAGTCATTGTCTTTGGATTTTAAGGACACCTGGAGCTTTTAAGGCCCTCTTTAGAACACTTCTGCTCACCCCTACCTAGGCTTTTCCTCCTAGATGTTGCCAATAGCTGAACTTTTAGTTATGGAGATAAAACTATGCCAACTATACCTTGAGTTGCAAAGTCTAGGTTGACAAATAAGCCCTGGAATTGAGGGTTCCCAGCTGTCTAGATTTTAATTAAATTTTCCAACCAGAGAGTAAATTTGTGTTAGAAGTGACTGACTCCTGGGAAGAAATGGGGAACTGCTGAGGAAATGCCATTTACCCTGTCCATTTTAGTTACTATTAAAGAGACATCATCTAAGAGAGAGTAATAAACGAATTGAAGAATGAAGTAAGCAAACTCGAATTATAGAGGTTCAGTGGCATCGGGGAATGGAAGGGTGGGAGCAGAAACCTACATGCATGATGTCATGATGTATCCATTATGTGTCAGACATTGTGGAAGGAAATGCTTTGTATCGTCTCATTTAATCTCACAAGAGTCCCATGAGGTAGGTATTTTTGCTCCATTTTAAGATAAATATCTGAAGATTAGAATATTTAAATAACTATGACCAACATGTTTGATTTTAAATAAAACCAGGAGAAGGATATAGGTTCGTCAAACTCCAAAGTGTATGATTTTCCCATCTATATTTTACTGTAGGAAAATAAACGTATTTTTTAGAAGTAAATTAACAAAGTAATGTAAATTTAAAGTTTGGCATATTTTGAGGCAATTTTCTTACTGTGAAATACTATGCATATTTCTTTAGTAACTGGAAAGCAAATTGGGGAAAGATATTTTTCCCCCCTTAATTATATCAAATAAATGATCTTACAATTACATAAGAAGTCAACCATTACAGTCTAGCCAGTGGCTTGGCTTCTTGTCCAAACCTCACAATAAAATATGCAGACTTTCTGGAACCACATATTAAAATATCTGCAGTTGAATCAGCCCTTCCTTCTAAGTAACCTAAACTCAATGCTATTCAGCATATTAGAGAACTCTAGGGATGAGATCTTTAAAACATAGTGTCAAAAGGTGAATACCTGAGGATAATCACCTTAGTTTCACTGATGAAAACCGGCTTTGTCCTAATTTATTTTCAGACATGTGGGTCTGTCCTGCAGTGAGATGCCCTGTTTTAGAGCCCTAGAAAAAGATATCAACTACAACTTTGACATAAGTATAAAATAATAGTGTGATATTCTTGTGTAAATTGACGTTGAAGAAAATTTCCAAACAAATGTACCAAAAATGATGAGTGATTCCAGCATCCCTCAAAGAAGTATATAGTCTTCACAGTGACTATTTTGAATGACAACTTCATTTGGGTGTTAAATGGGGTGGATATGACTGCTGAAGAGTTCAAAGAGCATGGAATGTGAAGTCAGGAAGCATCCGCGTGCATCCCAGCACCGCATCCCAGCCACCTGAGAGGTGTAAGTCAGCTAACCTTTTTGAGTTTCTTTCTTCATTTGTAACACAGGTTGGGTAACACCTCACAAAATTGTGATAATTAAGTGAACCTGACAATATGAGAACACTCAAAACAGCAAAAACTCTAGAATGTGATAACTTATGTGTAGTTCATCTCTAAATTTAATATCATGATTGGAAACTAAGACTTTCAAATTCTTATGAAACAGCAGTGATGTTAATAATTAGTCTTAGTCAGAAATTCCAGAATCACTCAAGTGATGAGGGCCAGCTATATTTGTGTTCAGTTTGATATGCAAAGCTACAAGTAGAATGCACGTGTTCAATTTTATGAAGCCCCAGAAGACCAGTGGATACTGCTTGCTTTGGGAAACTGGAACCTAGATCTCAGCAGTTTCCATGGATTCACTTTATCCTTGTCAAGAGTTAATGAGATCAGAATAAAACCAAATGAACATGGTAGGAACTTGGTGCTTTGCAAACCATAATGATATTTGAGAGAGCCAGAAATAAAATCTTGTTTATTTTGTGTACAGGACTGAATTAGGGAAAGATTAGAACAATAGTGTGTCAGTTCTATCCAGGGGCTCAAATAGAGATTCTAATTTGGGTAGGAGTACACATGGATATAAGGAAGGGTACAATAGACCTGGGAGCCTACTTGAGGGTGGAGGTTGGGAGGAAGGTGAGGATCCAAAAACTACCTATCAGGTGCTATGCTTATTACTTGGGTGATGAAATAATTTGTACACTAAATCCTGCGACATGCAATTTACCTGTGTAACAAACCTGCAGATATACCCATAGACCTAAAATAGGTTGGAAAGAAGAAAGAAGGCAGAAAGAAGAAATAAGGGCCAAGGAATTGACTCTTTCTTAACCCTAGTTCTTTCAAAGTGGCTACTTTGAGTTTCTGGTTACCAGTACTACAGAACATAAGCACGTAGACTTTAGAGTAGCATTTCTGTCCCCAGCAGAGATAGAGAGCAGTGCTATCTTGGTCAAGTTACTTTACTTCTCTTTGCCTTGGGTTTCTCGTCTGTAAAGGGGGAAAATAATATAACTTACTTCTTAACACATGTAAAGCACTCCTAGAGGAAAGGGGATTTAAAATGCAATGTTTAAAAGCACAGATTCTAAGGCTACACTGCCTGGATTCAAATCCCAGCTCCAGCACCTATTTACTGTATGATCTTGGGAAAATTAGTTCACTGTGCCTCAGTTTCTCATCTAAAACTTGGGTCTATTACCCAACCTCATAAAATTATTGTTAGGATTAAATGAGTTCATACATGTATAGTTCTATAAATATGGCTGGCTCATAGTAAGTACTCTATACATGCTTGTTACATTATTTGTTTCCTGGATAAGCTCCGAACACCATTTTAAAGGTATAGAAATGAAAATTTCAACATTGTTAACTTTTGTTTCTTTGTTTGGCTCTATAAATCATAAAAATCATACTCTAGAGATAATCATACAATGTTGGGATATTCTTTACCATCAAGATCTGGTTTTGTTTGTTTGTTTGTTTTGAGATGGAGTCTTGTTCTGTTGCCTAGGCTGGCGTGCAGTGGTGTGACCGTGGCTCACTGCAACCTCTGCTTCTCAGGTTCAAGCGATTCTCCTGCCTCAGCCTCCTGAGTAACTGGAATTTAGACCTAGTATTTTGGCACTGTCCCTTATATAACATTGTGTTCTTTTTTCTTCAGGTTAAATATTGTCACATCTTTTACCAAATCTTTATTAAGATCATTTTGCCTCCTGATTTACTTAATGTTACTCAATTAATCTCTGTATTCAATTATTTTTTCCTTCTGAATGCAAAAAGTCAATGACTTTTAAAACCTGCATAGAGAAAAGATTCACACATATTAGGAGGGTGACAAATAGAATAAACATTTATTTGGGTCAATTTCTGATTCTGCTTCTCTTCCCCTTTCCCCTATAGTGTTCATTTTAATGTTTCTGCCATTCATTTGTTCATTCAGTATTTATTGGGAAGACTTGTCAAGCACCATGGTTAAGTGGTGGAAAATAATGATTCTGACGCTTGAATGGTGTTTTACAATGTACAGATCATTTTCACATATATTAAATTCATTCAATTCTCAAAGGCACTCACTTCATTTTGCCACAGTTCTTCCTCCCCTTTAACTTTATATTTCTCTTCATGTTCCTCATTTCTTTCCTTAAATCTTTGGTATGCAGAATACAGTAGTCTCCTTTTATACAAAGGGTATACATTCCAAGACCCCCAGTGGGTGACTGAAACCGCAGGTAGTACTGAACCTGATTGCTGTCCATTGGAACATGTTTCTCTTCATGTCTTCAATCCACAAGTTTAATGCCTTTTCCATTTTAACTACACACTTATGCACTCTGGGCCATACGTTTTGTGTTTTGAGTGTGACAGCAAAACTAGCACAAATTTTTCCTTCATAATTTCACAGAAAATTTCACAATGTCTACATTCTTATCATAGATCTTAGCAACCTTGGGATATGATTTCTTTCTTATGAAGTCGAGAACTTTCACCTTTTCACTTAAAGGAAGCATTTTATGGCTTCTCTTTGGCATATCTGAATTACCAGCATCACTACTCTTGTACTTTTTATTTTGTACTATTTATCTTGTACCGTTTATTAAGTAAACTGAGTGTTACCTGAACACAAGAACTGTGATAGGGTGATATTAAGACAGCTGATCTGATAGCTGAGATGGCTACTAAGTGACTCATGGGTTGGGAGTGTAGAAGTGTGGATATTCATGTCCAGGCCAAGACGAAACAGGACAGTGGGAGATTTCATCACACTACTCTGAATGGTATACAATTTTGAATTTATGAATTAATTATTTCTGGAATTTCCATGTAATATTTTCAAACCACAGCTGACCATAGGTAACTGAAACCATGGTAATGGAAACTTCGGATAAGAAGGATTACTGTGGGGAGTGGGAGGGGACGCTGGTTCGAAGAGAAGGCAGTAGGTGGGGGAGAAGATGCAAATGAGATGAGGATGTAGGTCCAGAGATGTTTCCAGTATCCTCTACTTTAGGATCAAAGGACAGGTTACTTGCAGGGACACTGTATCTTATTCAGGAAAATACAAAGAGTTACTTGAAAAGGAGCAATGACCATCAATGAGCAATGACTATCGTTAGAAACTGGGTTGAGACTAAACACAGGACTAGTGGGTTTCCAAATCCTCCCCAACCCCTTGCAATTAAGCATATTTAACATACTGGAGATGCTAAAAAGTCATGACTCCCTTCTCATAAACACCCAGGCCCTCAAGTCCCAGCATCAGAGTTCCCCAGTGGTATTTCCTTTTGAATGACCAACCAATTACAGGCAAGAAACAGAACACACAAAATTAACTAGAAAAACATTCCTTGTATTTCAAATCACCTGTTTCATTCATTATTATATCTCTCATGCACTACCTGGCTTCTATAAGGAACTACCAATGGCTTTTCTGCAGTAGACTAGCTGGTGGTGGATGACTACCTTATGTCAAGATGTAGAGAATGATGATAGTAGGCTGCAGGTAGTGCATAAGCACACAGTCTCACTCACATTTGAGTCTGTACTGATCACCTCAAGGGTACTTTGGAGATTCACAGGATACAAGTAGATGACACAATACATAAACTTTTAATGTGAGCTCACTCATAACCCAGGTCCCTTTAACTTGTTTGACCCTGTGCCTGGAATGCTCTTCCTCCAAAATTTCCCATGGCTGTCTCTTTCTTATTATTCAGTGCAAATGCCACTTTCACAGAGATGCCTTCCCCAGGCACTCTATATAAAGTAGTATTCCACACTCAGTCCCTCTATAACATCGTATAATTTTATTTTCTTTGTGGCATTCATCACCACCTGAAATAGGTTTACTTATCTTTATACTGTGTTTATTTGTCTCCCTCTCAAGACTATAAGCTCGTAGAGGGCAGTGATTATTTTGTAACATGCAGCCTGGAATATAGTAGTAGGCCCTGAATAAATAGGGGTTGAATGCTTGGGTGAGCAACAGATATTTATCAAATGCCTGTAATATGCCAGCTCTGTTCTAGGCAGTGGGGGTGTAGCAATGAACCAAAAAGACAAAAACTGCTGAATTCTTGGAGTTTATATTCTAATGTAGGAAAACAGTCAACAAATAAGGCAGAAGGGTAAGCTGCAGTGAGCCTGTGCTGCATTAAGAAGTGGAATCAAGGAAAGGTCTTGCTGGGCAGACCTGAAGGAGATGAGAAGGGAGGGACCCCAACAAGGTGAGGAAGAAAAGACGGGAGGGAGGAGAAATGAGACTTTTGCAAGGATGTGCAAAGGCCCTGAGAAAACAAGAAAGGGGCTATGTGGCTAAAGCCAGCCGGCTCCTAGGGGCAGGGCAGGAGATGGGTCAGAGAGGGGCTAGTGGGACAACTCCAAACATGTAGAGTCTTGTAAGCCACTGAGAGGACTTTGGATTTTGCTCTCTCTGAGACAGGAAGCCACTGGCGAGCTCTGAGTAGAGGACATACCTGCCTTGGATTATAAGCAGGGTCCCTGTTTTTGTTCTGGTGATAAAAAGACTGTAGGAGCAGAAGTAGAAGCAGTTAGGAGACCAGTGCAATAATCCAGGCAAGAGATGATGGTGACTTGCTCCAGGGTGATGATAGGGAGATGGTGAAATACGTTAATAGTCTAGGAAGATTTTTAACACAGAGCTGGCAGGATTTGCTGATGCAACGAGCAATGGTAATTGTAAAAAAATATGTACAGAATTGATACAAAGAAGGCTTTTCTTGGATTTGTAGAAAAGAGACTGGTTTTGTCAGGTCTGTGACACTAATATAACACCTAGTAGCACAACCACCTAGAAATCCTGCACTGGGACTTGGAAGTTTTGTATCATCTATTATTTATCCCAAAGAACAGAAAAAAAAAAAAAAAAAAAGGGTGGTGAAATACATTCAGTATCAAAATCTGTACTTGCAATTAAGAGAACTGGTTTGGGGGTTGATCTCATTTCAGCACACTGACTTGAGCGCGATAATTGTTCAGCAGACATAAACATTTCAAAATGAAAATGACATCTGTGAGGAGACTGAAGCTCTTTGGGTAGTTACATAGAAGGATACACATTATCAAGAACAAAGATCTTGCCTGATTTATCGTGATGTGCGGTCTATACTTCAAACTGATGTGATAACTGCGCAGACCCCTGACCCTTTGCTTATTGGACTACACTGAAAGCGCTTTGGAGATTATTCGCCTTTGCATTCCTCACTCCCTGGTGCCCTGCAAATAATAGCAGGTACACAAGAAACATTCACTGGCCTAATCATTTCTTGACACCCTCCTCTGCACTCGTCTCTTTTTGCAGCATTCAGGAACTCTTGTTTTTATACTCAAATCAGTGATCAGATAATCACTCATAAATGTGACATTTCAGAACGTGCTGGAAGCAGTGCAGACCGTGTGTAGGGAGCCATCCAGAGGCCTCACCCACCTGGGAAACCAGGGAAAGCTTCCAGAGCCGGGAGGCAATTCTGTGGGCTGCAGTCCCAGGGGATAAATGCAAACGTGCAGGCAGCAGGAGTTGAGAGATGGGATCCAGACAAGGGCCTTCAGATATGTAAATATCCCTCTCTGAGACTGACGGAAACTTGGAGAGGGCCGAAGAGTGACCAAGGCATGCGGGAGAGAGGGGGCGCCTGTACTTTTGGGAGGATAAACACGCAGGGGCCAAAAGTGGCTTTAAAAATTACGTTAGATCTGCAACTGTCATGAGTTTAAGGGCGCGATTTAACGAAGGCTGAATGGGACCCGGAGACCGAACGTTCCGGAGTCTTACCCCTTCACTTCAGTCTGGCCTCGAAGGCCCTGCGGGAAGAGGGCATTGCAGTTAAGAGCAGATTTGGAGCTTGATCTCATTTTGTCTCTGCAGCCAGAAAATAAACTATCGTAAAGCATCCTACTGCGGGACACTAAGGTTTGCTTTTGTTTCTAGGTGGTTTTTTTTTTTTTTTCCTTCTTCCAGGCTGGCTGCAAGGCAACTTGAACAAAATCTGGCTGCGCTCGGACTGGGGCGGCCCTTTCGTCTCTCCAGGTTTTTCGCGTCTCTCTACTTTCAGTGACACGACAACCGACGATGGCAGGCTGCAGCTGCACTGCTGGAAGCGGCCAGTTCCGCAAGCGGGAGGGCTGGAGGCTGCCCCGCATTTCCACTCCCGGGGCGGGAGGCTCCAGAAAGTTCACGTCCTCCTTCCAGAGTCCCTGGGTGCGGGCTGGGGCGAGAGGGGAGGGGGCGCAGTGATTGTCCCTCCAAGGAGCTGTCTTCCGAAGCCGCCAAGTCTCAGGCGGGTCCTCTTTGGAAGAGGGAGAAAGTTGGGCGGGACCACAGGGCGGGGCTGGTGGGTGGGGGACGGGTGGCAGTCCGGGCGCCCCCAGCGATCGCGAGCCGGGGTGGAGCCAGCAGCCCCGCGTGGCGTCCGCGTTTAAGATGCAAATCGAGTCCCCGCGCCCCCCTCCACCCGCCGGGTAAGCTAGGCTCCGCCGCCGCCCACGCCTCCTGCGCGCCACGGCACCAGAGCCGGCGGCTCTACTTAAGCAGCGCGCGGGCCACGACCCAGCACTCGCCTGGAGCGCGCGGGCAAGGCGGGCGGAGCGCACTGGAACTCACGGGGGCGCACAGCGGCGCGCTCGCACTGCTCGGCTCAGCGCGGCTTTCGGAGGTGGCGGCGGGGCGCAGGGCTGAGCGAGCGTCCGGGCTTCGGGGCTCCGGGGAAGGCGGCTGCAGTTCTTGAGTGCAGCGCGGCTCCCCGCCACTGTCCCGGCCCAGCCACCTCTCTGTCATGGCTCTGGCGGACAGCACACGTGGATTACCCAACGGGGGCGGCGGCGGCGGCGGCAGCGGCTCCTCGTCGTCCTCCGCGGAGCCGCCGCTCTTTCCCGACATCGTGGAGCTGAACGTGGGGGGCCAGGTGTACGTGACCCGGCGCTGCACGGTGGTGTCGGTGCCCGACTCGCTGCTCTGGCGCATGTTCACGCAGCAGCAGCCGCAGGAGCTGGCCCGGGACAGCAAAGGCCGCTTCTTTCTGGACCGGGACGGCTTCCTCTTCCGCTACATCCTGGATTACCTGCGGGACTTGCAGCTTGTGCTTCCCGACTACTTCCCCGAGCGCAGCCGGCTGCAGCGCGAGGCCGAGTACTTCGAGCTGCCAGAGCTCGTGCGCCGCCTCGGGGCGCCCCAGCAGCCCGGCCCGGGGCCGCCGCCCTCGCGGCGCGGGGTGCACAAGGAGGGCTCGCTGGGAGACGAGCTGCTGCCGCTCGGCTACGCGGAGCCTGAACAGCAGGAGGGCGCCTCTGCCGGGGCGCCCTCGCCCACGCTGGAGCTTGCTAGCCGCAGTCCATCTGGGGGCGCGGCGGGCCCGCTGCTCACGCCGTCCCAGTCGCTGGACGGCAGCCGGCGCTCGGGCTACATCACCATCGGCTACCGCGGCTCCTACACCATCGGGCGGGACGCGCAGGCGGACGCCAAGTTCCGGCGAGTGGCGCGCATCACCGTGTGCGGCAAGACGTCGCTGGCCAAGGAGGTTTTTGGGGACACCCTGAACGAAAGCCGGGACCCGGACCGTCCCCCGGAGCGCTACACCTCGCGCTATTACCTCAAGTTCAACTTCCTGGAGCAGGCCTTCGACAAGCTGTCCGAGTCGGGCTTCCACATGGTGGCGTGCAGCTCCACGGGCACCTGCGCCTTTGCCAGCAGCACCGACCAGAGCGAGGACAAGATCTGGACCAGCTACACCGAGTACGTCTTCTGCAGGGAGTGAGCTCCCCAGACCCCGTCGCCACTCCAGCGCCCACTCCTTTTCCTGCCCGAGAGATGATTACAGAGCCTCTTGTCCTCGCTCTGTCCCCCAGCTGCCCCTCTCCCAATCTCCCCCTCCAGTATTAGCTGGCTGAGACCTGTCCGCCCACCTTCCCTCCACTTCAGAACCTGCAGTCGCAGATCCTCTCGGCTGCTTCATCTTCTTTGGACCTCCTGAACCTAGAGAACCCAGAGGAACCCCCACCCCACCCCCACCTACCACTCCATGCTTCCTCTACTCCCTGCCTCAAACCACCCCTCCCCCAGATGGTACTTCAATCTGGATCTATTGGGGCAGTGTGGCCACAGAGTCACCAAGTACCTGGGAATGATTGAATTGTTCAGAACTTGATTGGAGCATGTCCAATGTGTGGAAGATTTCCTTGAAATCTTCTCAAGCTCTTATGACTCACTGGGGGTTGAAGAGATCAGGATTGTTTCCACTGTCTGGGGTTAGTGTTTTACAAGGTCATTACACAGTCTTTTTGACCTCTTTTGAAGGTAGAATTTTAGAAGGCTGGATGGAAGATTCTGAGCCTGGAATTAGGACCCCATGGAGGCAGTCCAGTAACTAAACGAATAAAGTTTTGAAAAGTTACACGTGAAGTAGAAGAATCTAGTGCTGGGACAGTAAAGGATCTTTTCTCGTACAGAATAAAAAGGTCTCAGCCTGTGGCTTAAACTTATAGAAAGTGATCCTCCTGCCTGCAGAGGCACCCTTTTCAGCTGCTGCTCGCCAGAAGCCCTTGATGCCAGTGGTTGACATGGCAGCAGTTACTGGCAAGAGGGAGAAGGGACACTGCCGCCTAAGACTGCAAGGCTGCTCAGGTCTCCAAGCGCCGTAGGAGGTCACCTGGCAGTGACTGTAGGGAGCTGGGTCATAGTGCACGTCGTGGGTATTAGGAAAGCCTGTATTCTTGCAATGAATGGCAGTAGGACCTTCCTTTAGCTGTAAGACTTGGTGGGCGGGGTGGGGTGGGGAGGGAGGAAAGGGTAGGAAGGGTGGGAAGGGAGAAGCCGACATACTCGTTTATGATTTGAAAGTTGGAAATTTGTACCATCTGTTTTGAGTACATGCACATTTTAAAAATACCATATAGTAAATGCAAACATACCAAGCATTTTATAAAGATTAATAACAGACCTACTCTTAACTGGCAGTTTGTTGAACTTACTGTTTTGAGTTCTAAACTTAGAGTTATTAATGCTTATATATAATCTAACCAAAGAGTTACCCAGTAGGGTTTTAGTTTTTGAACTTTTATTTTCTTGTTGATTATAAATCCTGATTTTAAAATCTGTTGAGCAAAAGAAGTTTCATTTTGGTTACTTAGACCTAAGATCACTTATTAAAAATCCTTATTTTCTCCAAGCCCAGCAAATGTTGACTTCTGGGCAAACCTGAAAACCTGAAAATACCACTTTCATGCAGTTTGTTTGAAGCTAAGCGAAATCTTTTCAAATGACAGAGCTGCAGAGAACTCAGCACCAAGGGCTGCCTATCTGTAGATAGCTGTAAAATGGAATATTTTTAAATGAAGGCAAGTAAGTACTTAAAAGTGAGCTGAGCAATAAAATGGTCTAATAATAGGTAAATGCAACAGAAACAGAAGGAGACCTGGTTGCCTTATGCCTTTACTCTTACATGGAATAAATTCCCAATGCATATCCTATGTACACCATAAGTGAAGGGAAATAAACCTCGTCATGCTCCATGCTGTGAGGTGTCCTTTGAATATTCTGTGATGATGGAGAAGCCTATTTTGTTTTGTTTTCAGCATCTTTCTCTGATGTACGTTTTTAAGGATTTTGTAAGAGCTGTTTTCAGTGTTTAAATTAGTGCTATTTTTCCTTGTTTTTAAAAATGAATCTCGTACTGTATCTTACTATGTCCATACAGATGTTACAAATTGGAACAGTTTTATTCTTAGACTCATGTGATCCAAGCTGTATATACCATATATAAACATTTTACATGAATCATTTAGTTTTTTAATTCATTTACTAATGCTATAAAATTTCCTATATTACCCCAGTAATTTGCATCAGCTGGTGTATATATAAAGCAACATGTTTTGATGAGTTTCTTACATCCTTATCTATGGGGAAATTGGGTTAGGAAAAAATACATAATTGTAAAACTGAGTTTGCTCTATACTTTTTTTCTTGAGTATTAGTTGTATTTACTAATCATATGTTGATTAACTGTCTACTTAAAATCAAGGTACCTGTATTTTTAATCCACTAATTTTTTTTTTAGTTGGGAAATAAGAGTTGAAGTATTTTATTAGACTAACATTTTTTGAAAAGTAAAATTGACTTTATATACAAAGCCTGTAATTTTGGGCAAAATGGAAACGCTTCTAGGAAGGTGTGCTTGCTTGTGTGTTGAGTTTGGTCTCAGACTAAATAATGCATCAGAATTTATCTGTTTGAAGCCTGAAATAATTTAGGACTCTTATTCACTGACCAAAATTCAGTGTTACAGAGATTTCTCTACCCTGCATGGTATTTTGTTAGATTGTTCAACAGGAAGCACATGATTGAGAACATCTTGGGACAGATCAAAACCACTGACAGATGGCAAGACTCGGCGATTCTGATTTCCCTTCTCCAATCTGCTCAACTCCAAGAGTCTTGAGAAACTGCTAAAATTTTGCCTCTGTCACTCAAGTCTTACAAATGTTATCTTGTAAACCTCTGAGTTGAACTATTCCACTGTCTTGTACATAGGCATCTTATTCACTCCACCCTGTCACACCCAGCACCCCCTACATTATTTGAAAGACTGGGAATTTAATGGTTAGGGACAGTAAATCTACTTCTTTTTCCAGGGACCACTGTCCCCTCTAAAGTTAAAGTCAATAAAAGAAAACTGTCTATTTTTAGCCTAAAGTAAGGGCTGTGAAGAAAATTCATTTTACATTGGGTGGATAGTATAATACAAGTAAAATAACTTGACATGAACCTTTTAGATCGCTTCCCCTCCATGGGCTTTGGGCCACAGAATGAACCTTTGAGGCCTGTCAAGTGGATTGTAATCACCTGTAAGCTGTAATGGTGGAGGTATTGTGGGTTCATTTGAGTTAGCCTTCCAAAGATACCATTCAAATAACCTGGGAGAATGTCATAAATTATTGAGATAATTATCACTGCATGAATCTGATTCAGAAGCATGCATTTACATATGTTGCCCTAATTACCATTTGATGACCATAAATACAAGTGAATGACATTAGACTTTTAGTAGCAAACTTAATTTTTAAAAAGGAGTAGACAATAGTGGTTAAAAAAAAAAAAAGGTACCAGGTTCTGTGTGTTTGCACCAAGTAATTGAAATGTTTTTTGTTTAAATGTGGACCATGAACAGTATTCATTCTAGTTTTTCAAATGATATGCTGTAGAAAATATTCCTTGAAGATGTGAGATTTAAAATTTTTTCCCTTTCAATGTTGTTTGTATTGTATTTCTTATTTGGATTTTTTGATTGATAGCACAGTGATAAGTTATAATACTAGACAAAATTGTCTTCTCTTTCAAACCAGAGCCATATATATGTCTGTATATATGGGACCTGCTGCTTCTCTGAGGAAATGCATAATCTGTTAATACTCAGACAAAATGAGCAATTGGCAGTGCTCATAATATATTCCAATTTTTATTGGAATTTTCGATGGAATGTTATTTCAATAAAGCCATGTAAGGTGAAACTTTGATAACTTCTTACTCTTCAAGTTAGGGTAAATTCTGATCCAATATTCAAATCATTTGTGTACTCCCACATGCAAAATGCTAAATTACGATGCAGACATTAAGAAAAGTATTGACTGGAGGGGTTGAATTCATTGAGAGTTTTTTTTGTAGTCTAAATCACAAATACTTTACTCAATTTAGTTTTTAAAATAGTAAACTGAATATTTTTGTTGTAAGCCTATCAGAATCAATCCTTTGTTTGGAATTTTTTTCCTGTTTTTCCTTACTATAAATCATTTAAAAACTGAATTAATTTTCTTAGATGGCCTGAGTCCGTCTCTTGAGAAATAAGTAAAATACTCTTCTTTTCAGTATCTGTAGCACCTGAAATAGGTCTTTGTGTAGCCAGAAACAAGTTATGTTGAAGTTAGCTTTTCTTTGTTATAGTTTTGGACAATAAAAATCTAAAAGTATTAACACTTGATTTTCTACTGGGGCCCTTGAAACTTGGATGGAAGAAATTCAACCAGAATATCTACATTATAGTATAATCATGTATGGTAGGAAGATGGACTAGTTAATCAAGATTTGTTGTCACTTACATTTTTAGTGATTTTTTTCCAAACCAATTTTTTTAAAATTCTAAATGTGTTTTGAGGTATGTGTACATTAATTGTAATGTAAACTATTATACAACTGTTTTTGTGACTTTATAGGCAGGTAAATTTTGCTGTTACTATTGAATACAAATGACAATTCATTTATGACCACTCAAACAGCGTTAGTAACCATTTAGTGACAAAGGATTAAAACATCATCGTGGATGTTAATTTTGAAGATGTAAATTATATGTTGTTTAAATTTTTCCAGGCATCTGAAAACCTTATCTGCTAGACAATGTAAGATTCACACAGAGTTATCTGGGATTCTGAAATTTTAAGTAGTACATATCATTAAACCATTTTCTCTAAATGTAAGAAGAGAAGAAAAAATTGTTATTATCAGATTTTTCTAATGACACAGAAATGTAAGAAAAAAATCCCTTTATATTGAAAAAAGATGCAGTTGAAGTCTTTTCAGACGTGCCCAACTTTGAGAATTTCTTCAACCATCTAATGCTGTGAAGGTTTTTGTTCTCCCTGTTCACAACCAGTTGTATAACAGAAATACTAGCTACTGTTTTCCTTCCTGTGTGTGAAATAATGAATCATTGATTATGTGACTTGTTATGTATTCAATTAAACACTAAAGAATAAAACATTCACTCCTTTAATTATTCCTCTTGGCTCCTTGGCATGGAATGGCTTGAACACTGGTCTAATTTCATTTATGGGGTTCTCTAAATACTGGCAACACTTCCCAAATTGTTGTGGAACTACTGGTGAGCATTATGCCATCAGAACTCTTCACCAAAGAACCGACCAGCAGGAACAAGCACAAACAGCTTCTTTCCCCAGAGTTTATTGTCAAGAATGCCCAGGCGGTCTGGTACTTAATGTGGAAGAAATGTTTTTCGCAAACACTTTCTTTGACTTCTTTGCAGCATATGCCAATTGCTGTGTATAGGAATAAGGAAATAGAAGCTTTGAGATGTGCTTTAATTAAAAGTACAGTTCATGAGAAGGTTCTAAAAAATCTTGGGAAAGAGAAGCTGCATTTTTGACGTGGGGACACTTTACTGCATAATCTCTAGTGATTGATGTTCCTCCTCTCTAAAGAAGGCACAGTGCTGCTAAGATTGAGAAATCACAGAAACTCAAGTCATCTGGGTTATGGCACCGGAAGCCATGAGTCGGGCGGGTAGAGTGAGCCAGGCTTCACCCTTCCTCTTTCCTTTTGCCTGTACTTCCTCTGGATAGCTTTTGTTTTAAAAGTGTTTGTGTGTGCATAGACACATTATTTTTTGAAAATTCAGTACAGATTAACCCTCCTCCAGTAACCCCTAGTTTTTCCTAGAGGCCAACTTTTTTCTTTTCCATAGAAATCACACCCATTCTGTGTCTTGCTTTCTGTTAACCACATATCCTGGAGCTATTGCAATGCATGAACATGTAGCAGTGATCTACCTCATTTTGTCTGATAGCTACTCGATATTCTGCATGATACGCCATTGTCTAGATGTGCTGTCGTTTATTTTGCCCATCCTTTATTGATAGGCATTTAAATTTCCAGGTATTTTTTCCTACTCCAAAGAGTGCTGTACTGAATGCCTTTTTACATATATGCAAATATATTTGAGTCCAGCTTTTTTTGTATGAAGTGATGCCAAGAAAGAAATGACCAGCAGGCACTTTTTCCTTCTTGAGGAACTATGGAAAGAGTGGGATTCACTGGAAGCTCTTTAGGAATCGGTGGGGGTGGTATGAAATCACTCTAGAGTCATTAGGTATGTAAGTGTGAAGTTTTATGGAGCTTTTATATCGGAAACAAGGCCCTTTCCCTTTGTTTTCTACTTCCTTTCAAATTTTATTTTATATTTTTTAAATGAATTATGACCAATACTTTGGTTTTTGGTATACAGTGTATCTAGAGAAGCCATATTATATCCCATACTTCTTAAGGAGGCACCTCAGGGGGATTTGGAAAAGGATGGGAAGCTATAGAAGAAATATGGGGTGCCTTCTGGAATCTCAGTTTTACTAATTAAGATATGTACCTATGGGTAGGGGAATTAGTCCTTCCACTGGTAAGTGATTTATACAAATCTGTTTCATTTTATGGAAAGATTGAGAAATTTTCATGAATTTAAGAGAGAAAACCCTACATGTTAAACACACTCTGAACTTGTAAAATCCTAGGAATGAGTTCACCTTCTTCTGCCATTAGGAACTTGGTGATGGTGGTAGTGGTGGAGTTGAGAACTTCTGTTGGCATACACTGGGCTTGATTTTTGAGGGACAGTTTAGGGAAAATGTCAGCCTCCTAAGTTCTCTGCTTTACTATGCTCAGGTAAGAAGTTTCAATGTCCCTTTGGGACCCAAAGGCACCTTCTTTACACTCACAGATCTCCTAAGAGTAGCAGATGGGGCGAAGTAGAAAAGAGGTCATCAAGGCTGTTTTAGGCCATTAACTCTTAACTTGTCTGCTGCAACTTTCCCCCTTGTATAGCAGCCATTGAGGATTCATTTCATTCATTCAAAATCTCTTAGTACTTACTGCGTGCCACACTGTGCCAATCTGTTAGGGAAACAGGGATGACTAAGACACAGAAGTGCTGAGGATTAGTAAGAGAGCCAAATAAAGATAGAATAACTTGGTATTCAGAGCTAAGATAGTCTGAGCAACTGAGGGAGTCAGAAAGGGGGATACCTAAGTCATATCTTAGGCTTGCTAGAGGAGGAGAAACCAGAGCAAAGGCTTAAAAGTGAAGAAGAGAAAGAGGAGAGGCCTGCTAAGCCCAGGTCAGCTTAGTGAGGAATGATCAGGAGACAGCAAGAACTAGAAGCAGCTCAGTGTTGCTGAAACCTCATGGCAAAAACAAAAAGCCCTCTATGCCCACCAAAAAAAAAAAAAAAACAAACAAAAAAAAAACAAAAACAACAACAACAACAACAACCAAACCAAACCAAAACCAACCAGCCAAAAAAAGCATGGTCAGAGAAGCAGTAAGAGCCAGATCAGGATGAGCCTCACATAACCCATTATGAGATTTGAACTTTGGTTCTCAAGGTTTGCTGAAGAATTTTAAGCAAGGTTTAAGGTAGTCAGAGAATTCAATTCTGCAGAGACCGTCTGGGGGCTCTGCGAGGGATGGGTTTGATAGGCATGGCCAGGAGTCAGAAACCAGGAAGGAGGCTGTTTATGGGAGTCCAGATGAGAGGACCACATGAAGCCATGTGCAGATCTCCTGGCTGCAATGGGGGTGGTGGGGAATGGGTCAGGTTTTGTTCATCTTTCTTCTCCCTTCAAACCTGTCAGGTTATGCATGAGTGAGATTTGCAGTAATATTGGACACACCATGTTTGAATGAGAAACTCTGTTGCTCTGTTAATCCCTAGGTCTCATCATCAAGAGACACAGAGTCTTTAGAGAGACCCCATCAATTATTTAGTAGGCACTGTGTTGAGCACCTATTATTATGCATACAAAGTCCCCAAATGCAAAGTCATCCTTTCAGCTTCAACAACCATTAATTGAGCCTCTAATATATTTGAGACACAGCCTTCTCCTTTACCATCACCAACAGAGAGCAAAATGGTCAACTGGCCAAGTACTTAGAGAAGTTAAAGTATTTCTATAACTACCAGACACGACAAAAAACTTAGCATCCTTGGGCTTTACACACATTTCATGGTTGAAATTTTATGAACACTGTCTTTCCCTCACAATTCTGTTAAATACACTTAACAACTACTAAGAATGATCTCCGCTTCACCCTCCCTCCTTTTTTTCAGAGTGAAAAAGATGAAGCATAGGAATGATAGATTCTAAAATTAATTATTTCGAATTGTCTTTTGTTAGAGTAACTGACAACATTTCCCCAGTTATTTATCATTTCTTTTTTTATTATACTTTATGTTCTTAATAATTCATTATCCTTCTCCATTCTGCTTTCTAGGTGGATGAGGGAAGAGTAGAATCCAAAGTTAGAGCAAGCTCTCACTTCTGTATGTAGAAAGAAAAGGGCGGTGGAAATATCTTCTTGCTCTGTCTTTTCTTTTTGAAAAGCATTGAATAAAAAATCACAGTTTTTAAGCAAAAGGAATGCAAGAGAAATGAAGAGTTTAGGCTCATTGATGACTTGGGTTGCTTGCTTCTATTATACAGAGCAGCCCTAATTCTGTTATATAGTGAGCTCACCCTTGACATCTATTTGCCCATTTATAGAACAGAAAAAGCATTTATTTCTCTATTTTGCCCCAAGGCTCAACATAGTACATAACATGTAATAGAGCATCAATAAAGGTTTGTTGAATAAATTAATGAATGCTTATGTTAGTTCATTTTGTTTTCACATACAGGGAGAAAAAGAACTAACTTGAAATTTGCCAATCTTTGCTTTTTTTTTTTTTTTTTTTGAGACAGAGTTTTGCTCTTATTGCCCAGGGGTGTGGAGTGCAGTGGGGCAATCTTGGCTCATTGCAACCTCTGCCTCCCGGGTTCAAGCGGTTCTCTTGCCTCAGTCTCCCGACTAGCTGGGATTACAGGCATGCGCCACCATGCCTGGCTAATTTTGTTTTTTTAGTAGAGATAGGGTTTTTCCATATTAGTCAGGCTGGTCTCAAACTCCTGACCTCAGGTGATCTGCTCACCTCAGCCTCCCAAAGTGCTGGGATTACAGGCGTGAGCCACCACACCCGGCCTCAATCTTTGCTGTTTTTTTTTTTTTTTGAGAGGGAGTCTCGCTCTGTAGCCCAGGCTGGAGTGTAGTGGCCGGATCTCAGCTCACTGCAAGCTCCGCCTCCCGGGTTTATGCCATTCTCCTGCCTCAGCCTCCTGAGTAGCTGGGACTACAGGCGCCCGCCACCTCGCCCACTTAGTTTTTTGTATTTTTTAGTAGAGATGGGGTTTCACCGGGTTAACCAGGATGGTCTGGATCTCCTGACCTCGTGATCCGCCCATCTCAGCCTCCCAAAGTGCTGGAATTACAGGCTTGAGCCACCACGCCCGGCCAGTCTTTGCTTTTTAAAATAACACTACCAAAGATCAATAATCCCCCTTTATACCTATATATTTGAAAAAATATAACTAGTTTCATAAATATGTAAAAATGATTATCCTTTCATCTGACTTGAAAGTCAGAAAGATTAGGATGAGAACTAATTGATTCAGGTATCTTTTTTTCTGAATCGTTATTACAGGGCAGCTGCTCCAAAGCCCCATGTGAATTTCTGGCTAAAGGAGAAAATGCACAACAATGTTTCCATTTTATGATGAAAGTCAAGCTCACTGACAGCCATATTATGTACTTTCCTCTGGGGCTATTATTTGATACAGATTTTTGAAAATCTTAACTGGAAAGTTTCAAAAGGTGCCTCTAAAAGTTGTAGGAAAGAAATTTGACCTCCCTGAAATGCTGGAGTATACTATTTCAAATGTTCTGTTGGTGAGAGTTGTGGGTTTTAAAAATGACAGTTGCAAGTACTTAAAAAAAAATAAATGATCTGTTCAGTGATGCTCTGACCTTACAATAGTGAATATATTTTTTTCCTGCTCAGAACTCCATGTGTTCAAAGTATAAGTTCTCTTCATGAGCTAATGTCAGAAACGGAGCTGTTAGTTAAAATTTTGCTTACTAGTTTTGGGAATGTTACTTTAAAAACATAAGTACAGCAAAAACCAAAAACCAAGAGTGAAACTTTATTGTCTTGTTGTTGTATTTCTCCTCTGTAACATATACATAGTCTCCTTCCCGCAGTATCTAAGAAGAACTCTGAAAAAAGTTTCATGTTATTATCATTTAGTTTAATTCTAGGTTTGAGTCAATTTGGGGATAAATAGGCAAATAAATATTTTTGTGTTAGCTCTAACAGTTGAAAAGAGCTTTTGGGGTCTTGAATTCTTTGACATTCATCTTTAACTTCATTTTACTTTGTGGATCCAGACACAGTTGGTAAATCTACCAGCAACTTCCCAGTTAAAAGGATGATATTAGTGGCTATGAACTGAATGTGTGTATTCCCTCCAAATTCATATGTTAAAGTCCTAACTCCCAATGTTACTGTATTTGGAGGTAGGTCTTTTATGGAAATAATTGAGGTGAAATGCCATCATAAGGGTGGATTCCTCATCCAATAGAACTAGTATCGTTACAAGAAGAGGAAGAAAAACCAGAGTTCACTCTCTCCTGCTTACAAAAAAAAAAAAAGAGTTCATGTGAGCACAGAGAGCTGGTGGCCACTGACAAGTCAAGAGAAGAGGTCTCAGAATGAAACACACTCTGCCGGCACCTTGATCTTGTCTCCCCAGTTTCCAGAACTGTGAGAAATAAATTTCTGTTGTGTAAGCTACACAGTCTATGGCATTTTGTTATGGCAGCTGGAGCAGACACATGTATTAGCTTTCGTTTAGTTATAGGAAACTAATCAGAAATGGTCTTTAGCCAAGAAAGAGTAGACAGAGGGAGTCACCTTATCTTGAAAAAAGGTTGAAGTTAATTTAAAATTGCCACAGGCTTTGGAGAGAAACTGTGTGGAGCTCACTGCTTTAATTGTGACATGGCATTACCTTACAGGGACATTTTAAAACGAGGGCTCGGAGTTGCATGGGGGTTACTGTTGTTGTATGGGATTCTGTGAAGGAAGTTGATACTGGAGACATTTAGTAGCTGTCATCACCATCCAATTCGTTCCTTGTCTTTCATAAAATAAGAATGTCTGAAGTTCTCATACAAAAAATGATATAAAAATGTTTTCCCCAATTCCAAAGTTTGCAGTTTTATGAGAGTTAAACAAAGAGGCTATTGGCTTATTAATTTTGAACTTAAAAGGAATTTTTGGTAGCTTATTACTGAAGATATGTTCCAAAGAAGTTTCTGTAGTCCTTATGGGCTGTGGACAGCTAAAATAGAGTTTATTAATAAGGCTAAGACTATGGGAAGCTAAAATTAACCTTATTAGTACAATTTTATGGAACTTCTGTCTTAGTAGTTAATATTTTGTATCTATTAAACCAAAAAATGGTTTAGTCTAAAAGCTAACAGCTTTAAAAATGATTAGTATGCTTTTGTTTTAATATCATTTAGCCAATTTATATAGTATGTTTTTAAACAAAATGAGATATTTGTTAAAATAAATTTTCCAATTTTGCAGATACAAAAACATCCCAGTCTAGTCAACAACCTTATATTCTCTCCATGTACTCTTTGAGACAACCAGAAGCCTCTTTGCACAGAAGTTGCTTTGTCTGTTGAAAAAGAAATAGAGGAAGAATGGGGTTACTCAGGCATTGAGTAGGGGGAATGTATGAAGCATAACTATGAAATGACAACATGCTCTTTTTATTTTTTTGTATTTCATTTCATTGTAAATTGAAAAGTTGTATATATTTATCTTCTACGAGATATTTTACAATATATATGTTGTAAAATGGCTGAATTGAGCTATTTAACGTGCATTACCTTTTTTATGCTGGGAACTGTTAAAATCTACGCTCTTACCATTTTTTTCTTTTTAATTTCTTGTCCACAGCATGAATACTCCCTTAGAGTATTCATGTATTTTAAAGAATACGACACATTATTATTAACTGTAGTCACCATGTCGTACAATAGGTCTCTTGAACTTAACTGAAATTTTGTCTCTTTTGACAAACGTCTCCTCCCCACCAAGCCCTCCCTGTCCCCCACTGCTCCAGGCCCTGGGAACCACCATTCTACTCTCTACTTCCGCTAGTTCAGCCTTTTCAGGTTCCACAAATAAATGACATCATGTGGCATTTGCCTTTCTGTGCCTGGATTATCTCACTAAACATAATGTCCTCCAGATTCATCCATGTTGTTGCAAATAACAGAATTTACTTCTCTTTTATGGCTAAATGGTATTGCATTGTGTATATACACCACATTTTCTTTATCCACTCATCTGTTGATGAACACTTAGGGTAATTCCCAGTCTTGGCTATTGAGAATACAGCTGCAATAAACACGGGAGTGCAGATATATCTTTGGGATACTGACTTCATTTCCTGTGGATATATACCCAAGGAGTGAGATTGCTGGGTCATATGGTAGTTCTATTTTTAATTTTCTGAGAAACCTCCATACTGTTTTCCATAATGGTTATATTCGTTTACATTCCCACCAACAGCGTGCAAAGGTTTCCTCTTCCCCACACTTTTGCCAATACTTATCTCTTGTCTTTTTCCTAATAGGCATCCTAATGTGTGAGGTGATATCTCATTGTGGTTTTGATTTGCATTTCCCTAATGATTAGAGATGCTGAGCATGTTCTAATATACCCATTGGCCATTTTTATGTCTTCTTTTGGGAAATGTCTATGTCTATTTTGGTCTTTTACCCATTTTAAAATCAGATTATTTGGTTTCTTGCTATTGTGTTGAGTTCCTTATATATTTTGTGTATTAACCCCTTATCAGATGTGTAGCTTGTGAATGTTTTCTTCCACTCTGTAGGTTGTCTCTTCAGTCTGGTGGTTGTTTCCTTTACTGTGCAGAAGCTGTTTATTTTGATGTAATTCCATTTGTCTATTTTTGCTTAAGTTTCCTGTGTGTTGAGGTCTTATCGAAAAAATCTTTGTCCATACCCATGACACAAAGTGTTTTCCTTATGCTTCTAGAAGTTTTACAGTTTCAGGTCTTACATTTGTCTTTAATCCATTTTGAGTTGCTTTTTGTATATGATGTGAGATAAGGACCTAATCCCATTTTTCTGCATGTGAGTATCTGGTTTCCCCAACACATTTATTGAAAAGACTATTCTTTCTTCAAAGGTACTTGGTACCTTTGTCAAAAATCAGTTGGCTGTGAATGTGTGGATGTATTTCTGGACTTTCTATTCTATTCTTAATGGTGAGCATTTTTCATATGTTTATTTGCCACCTGTATATCTTCCTTCATAAAATGTCTATTCATACTATTTGTAAATGCCATTCTTCAAAACAATCCTTTTGGGAGACTACCTTTATTTCAATAAGAGCTACAGGAAATCAATTTAAAATAATGCTTAGCAGATTATTAGTCAATAGAAGGGAGAGGCTATCTGTTAAAAAATGTTGATGTTGGGGAAGATATAAAAGTTCTGGAGATGTGTGGTGATGATAGTTGCACAACAATACGAATGTACATGATGCTATGAAACTGTACACTTAATACTGGTAGGAATGGCAAATTTTATGGTATGTATATTTTACCACAATAAAAAACAATATGGACTTAATGACGATAGCATGAAAATGTAGAACATTACAAAGAGAATAAAAATTCTTGCGTAAACTTGCCAAAAAAATGTTAACATTGAAATCACCTCCAGATATAATGAGGAACTATGGAAAGTCATTCCTTTAGTCGTGCTATGCCAGTAACATAATGCCCCAACATATTAGCAATTCTTTATTTGGAAAAGTTATGAATCACACAATAAAATCAGTCTACTAACTTTTGGTAACCTTTTAATTTCTGAAAATTTGAGATGATCTGTATCAGTATGTGCTTACATTTGTACCATGTGATTTTCTATTTTTGGTGCTTTGTCCTTCTCCATTAGCTCAAATAATTAAGAGTTGGTGCTCAAATTGAATTGAAATGAATTTCCACCTAATTTGGAATTTCAAAGGGCTTTGCCAGAACATTATAATTCCCATCCCACAAGTCAGAGGAAGAAATGAAAGAATTAACATTTAGAGTCAGGAACCAAGTTTGCATTTCTAATGTTAAGAAAGGGTCTAGTATTAGCCAGGCATGGTGGCTCACAACTGTGATCCCAGCTACTCGGGAGGCTGAGGCATGAAAATCACTTGAACCCATGAGGCAGAGGTTGCAGTGAGCTGAGATCATACCACTGCACTCTAGTGTGGGTGACGGAGTGAGACTCTGTCTTTAAACACTGTCAGTGTTACATAAATTAATTTAATCTTTAGAGGGTTTAAAGCATAAGAACAGTCTTTATGGACTGCAAAGGTATACAATGGAAAAATCACAGTTGTGATTTTAGGAGATTTCAGAATAAATAGATTCCACATGACTTGAAGCTATACATGTGATAAATTCTGCAGAATCCCCCAAGGTTCATCCGCACCAGCCTGCAAGCATGAGATTTTGTCTCAGCTGTTTTGGTGCCGGCTTCCTGTGGGAAGTTGACTCCAAGGTGGAGGTTGCCAACTCAGGGGGAGGAAGATGGTCCAGAGTAATCAATTGTAAACTTGGGTAAAAATTTAAGCTGGGAAGAATATGTAGCAGGTGGCTGAGAAGACAACCCCTTTGAAGTAGTTTGGGAGACTAGCCATAGAGATAGAGCAGTGCTTCTCAAGTGGTTAGGGTTGGAAACTTCTTCCCCATCCCCAGGGAATATTTGGCAATGTCTGGAGTCATAACTTGGGAGAAGGGTGCTTCTGGCATCTAGTGAGCAGAGACCAGGATGCTGCTAAACATCATATTAATGAATAGGACAGCCTCCACAATTATTTGGCCCTAAAGGGTGACAGTTCTGAAGTGATGAAGCCCTATGATAGAAAGGAGAATGTATAGGTGAGCAAAGAAATAGCCATTGTAAGGGATTTGGCCCAAATGTGGACCAAGGTGTTGAATGTTACTGCACTGCACCAAAAAAAAGGCCATATAACTTACCATATTTGAGATGGATTTAAGTGAAGGAGGGGAATGGCAGGTGGGTGGGCAGACTCTTCAGGGGTATTTTTGTAATCTTGGTCAGTGTCCCACTGGGGATAGCCAGGGAAGCTAGACCTGGAATAGAGTTGAACAGAAAGTCTTGACAGGCATTGTGTTAAGTCTGGAGACGAGCAAGACAATACCATAGCTTCAGGCAGCAAAATAAAGCAGAAGAGACCTTAGATAGATGAAATAGGGTAGGCCTGGGTAGGTGAACTTGAAAGAAAGTCTGAACAGTCATGGGAGGTAAAATGTAACAAAAGTTAGCAGGTAGGTTCTCTGGTTCTCAAAGCTGAGCACATATGAGAGTAACTTTGAGAATTAAAAACAAATACTGATGCCTGGGCCCCATCTCAGACCAATGAAATCCAAGTGTTTGGGGGCAGTTTCTAGACTTCAGTATGTTTATAGACATTTCCCAAATGTTTAAAGACATCTCCCAGATGTTTCTAATGTGCAGCTAGGGTTGAGAACTGCTGTCTTAGGAAAATAAAGTCTAGGAGAAGGACACAGGGTGACTTGAACTGTGCACTCTGAAATATGCTGCCATCTAAGATTAGGGACTGCTTGTCCTCTGCCCTGGTGTTTTGCTACCTGTCCTTTACAGGGATGTGTGTGGGCAGAGGCTGGGAAGTGCACATCCTCGGTGGTTTTGCAGATGGCCTTCAAGGCATACCTCCTGATGATAAAGGAAGCAGAAGTAGGCAGGCAGGGGCTCACTTCTTATTAATGATGAATGACTGAACTTTAGATGTAAACTTCCAGGGAGTCCCCAAATTAAAGTGCTGCGGTGCTAGCTTATAATGAAAAATTAAGAATAAATTACATAGACAATTAAGAACAATGTCCTATTTTGCATGTGCATATATGTGTATATATATGTACAGATATTTCAAGGAAAGTGCATCATAATTTTCTTTCTTTTTTTGTTTTGAGATGGAGTCTTACTCTGTCACCAGGCTGGAGTGCAGTGGTGTGATCTCGGCTCACTGCAACCTCTGCCTCCCGGGTTCAATTGATTCTCCTGCCTCAGCCTACCAAGTAGCTGGGACTACAGCATGTGCCACCATGCCAAGCTAATTTTTTTTTTTCATTTTTAGTAGAAACAGGTTTCACCATGTTAGCCAGGATGGTCTCGATCTCTCGACCTTGTGATTTGCCCGCCTTGGCCTCCCAAAGTGCTGGGATTACAGGTGTGAGCCACCACAACCAGCCGGAAAGTGCATACTTTTCTCTACAAGTAGCTGGTAAAGGCAGCCTGTTGCCCAAGGAAGGACAGCAGCTGGGCAGTATAGTGCCCCTGATGGCCTTCTTTTTGGTGGGGCATCTCTTTTCTGCCTTTTCCAGCTCTGAGAAAACCTTCCTTTCTAGTAGAAAGGGAATTTGAGTGAAAGTATTCTTTGTCTGGGACATATTCTAAGGGACTGAGTAAGTGACTGGTGGTGAGAATCTGTTCTGATTTCATTTGTCTCTGGCAGGGCCTAGTGGCAATTTAATATTCTTTATTATTATTTTACATGCAACTTCCTTCCTAGCTTATGATTCCTGTCAGGACTGTGTATTATTATCCATTAGTCATTTCTCTTGGGTTGGCCTATAATGCTTCAAAGGAGGGCTGGTGTATTTCAGTAATTTTGCTTACAATTTGATTTGTGTTCTCTAGAATCCCAATTTAGTTTCCTCAGCACATTTCAGTGTACAACAGCTGGGCCCCTGGATGGGATCATTTACATACGTTAGCAGCTGAAATCTGAGCGTCAGGAGCCCAGGATCTGGCCAGATATTTTTCCTAGAGCCTCACCTGACTTTTTGTTTTTTTTCCAGGAAAATTTTATTTTGTTCTTTTTGACCTTAAAAATGTTTTAACTAATAAATTTAAGTTCTTTGATTAGGTAATACATTTGCACAGATCATACATTTAAAAGTATATAAAGGTATACAGTGAAAATCTCCCTCCAGCCCGGTTTCCTTTTCATCCGTTTCCCACTCCTTTTCCCCAATGACTAACCATTGTATTTAGTTTCTTAGGTAGCATTTAGAGATTTTATGAACATTGAAGCAAATATGAATATATATTTTACCCCACATTATTTTCACACAAGTGGAAGTATAATGTGTACATTGTTCTGTATCCAAGTTTTTTTCATTAAATGATATATTTGGGAGATTTGTTCATATTAGAGCATAAAAAGCTTTCTCATTCTTTTTTTACACTTGCATGGAGAATATGTGACTTCTTCATATGGAAATACATATGTTTAACTTCTTGGGATCAGTGATCTATCCAACTTGATGTTGTCTTTTTGACTGTGGCACCAAAAAACATTTTGTGGCATCATGGGATGGCTGTCCCCTTTGAAATATCTTCCTAACATTTTAAAATTTTTAACTGGCACAGGCCGGGCATGGTGGCTAACCCCTGTAATCCCAGCACTTTGGGAGGCCGAGATAGGTCAGGAGATCGAGACCATCCTGGCTAACATGGTGAAACCCAGTCTCTACTAAAAATACAAAAAATTAGCTGGGCGTGGTGGCAGGTGCCTGTAGTCCCAGTACTTGGGAGGCTGAGGCAGGAGAATGGTGTGAACCCAGGAGGCAGAGGTTGCAGTGAGCTGAGATCACACCACTGCCCTCCAGCCTGGGCGACAGAGTGAGACTCCCTCTCAAAAAAAAAAAAAAAATTAACTGGTACATAATAATGGTACATATTTGTGGTGTACACTGTGATGTTTTGATATATGCATACATTGTATAATAATCTAGTAATCAAATTGGGGTATTAGCATGTCTGTCACATCACATTTATCCTTTCTTTGTGGTGAGAACATTTAAAATCCTTTCTTCTAGCTATTCTGAAATGTAAAATATAATATTGTTAATCACAGTCATTCTACTGTGCAATAGGACACCAGAAGTTATTCCTCCTATCTAATGGTAACTTTGCACCCATTGATAAACCTCCGAATTAATATTAAAATGTCCACATTACCCCAAGCAATCTATAGTTTCAATGCAATCCCTATCAGGATACCAAGGATATCTCAAAGAAACAGAAAAACAATCCTAAAATTCATATGGAACTATTCCAAATAGCCAAAGCAATCTTGAGCAAAAAGAACAAAGCAGGAGGCATCACACTACCTGACTTCAAAATAATACAAAGCTATAGTAACCAACACAGCATGAGACTGGTATGAAAACAGACACATAGACAGGTGGAATAGAATAGAGAAGCCAGAAATAAATTCATACACTTATAGTGAACTGATTTTTGGCAAATATGTCAAGAACACACCATGGAGAAAGGACAGTCTCTTCAATAAATGGTCCTGGGAAAACTGGATATCTACATGCAGAAAAATGAAGCCAGACTTCTATCTCTCACCATATACAAAATCAATTCAAAATACTTAAAGACCTACAACTGTAAAACTTCTAGAAGAAAACACTTCATGATATGGTTGTGGACAAAGATTTTTTTGGGTAAGACCTCAAAAGCACAGGCAACATAGGCAAAAATAGACAAATGAGATGACATCAAATTAAATTGATGTCACGGCAAAGGAAACAAACAATGGAGTGAGGAGACAGCCTACAAAATGGGGGAAAGTGTTTGCAAACCATACATCTGATAAGGGGTTAATATACAAAATGTGAAAGGAACTCAACTCAATAGCAAAAACTCAAATAATCTGATTAAAAATAGTAGAAGACCTAAATAGACATTTCTCAAAAGAAAACAGAAAAATGAACAGTGGGTCTATGAAAAATGTTCAACATGATTCATCATCAGGGAAATGCAAATCAACATCACGGTGAGCTGTCTCCTCACACATTAGGATGGTTGTTATGAGAAAGACAAGAGGTAAGTATTGGCAAAGGTATGAGGAAGAGGAAACCCTTGTACACTGTTGGTGGGAATGTAAATGAGTACAGCCATTATGGAAAGTAGCATAGAGGTTCCTCAAATTAACAATGGTACATATTTATGGAGTATAATGTGATGTTTTGATACATGCATACATTAGAACTATTATATAGAACTATTATATGACCCAGAAATCTCACTCCTGAATATATATCTTCAGGAAATAAAATCGGTATCTCCAGGAGATATCTGCACCCCCATGTTTATTGCAGCTTTATTCACAGTAGACAAGATATGTAATCAATCTAAGTGTCCATCAACAGATGAATGGATAAATAAAATGTGTATATACACAATGGAAAAAGGAAGGAAATCCATAAAATCCTTTATAAAAGAAGGAAATCCTGTCATTTGTGGCAAAATGATGAACCCGGAGAACACTGTGTTTAGTAAAATAAGCCAGTTACAGAAAGGCAAATACTGCATGATTTCACTTACACATGGAATCTAAAGAAGTTGAACTCGTAGAAGTAGAGAAGAGAATGGTGGTTACCAGAGGCTGGTGGAGGGGTGGGTGGAGGGGTGGCTAAGGAGAGACTGGTTAATGAGTACAAAGTAGTCTGACTTTTTGAAATAAAGTCTGCCTTCCTATTTGTAATTATCTGTGTCAGTGATGCTGTCATGTGGATGATTTTTACAAAACATAGGTGTCTAGGCAACTTTTGAGCTGCAGTGCTTTTATGAAAAGTCTTACAGAATAATCAGAGAACATGTTCTGTCCTACTTCACCGTCAGGTGAAAATATTGCCCCCTCACATTAGAAATATCTTTCTTGTTAGATATACAATAGGGGAATCAATTTCTTAATTGGTCAGTAATCGCCTTGAAGGCAGATAATCCATTGACCTAAAAATCATTGTGATTGAGACCCTGAGCATGACTTTCCAAACAGCTGACATTACACAGTCATGACACGAGAAGGGCATTGTGTGAGGCTTGTGCATAACTCAGGTTTCTTTTCACCATTTTCTTTACTTCCATTTAAATGCTTTAACTGTGGTCTTGCTCTGTGTAGTAGGCTGAAAAATGATACTCTTTTCCCCAAAGGTATCTACATCCTAATTTCTGGAACTGGTAATCATGAATAAAGTGGCTTTGCAGATGTTAAGGATTTTGATATAGGGAGATTATTCTGGGTATCCTTGTGGGCCGTAAGTGCTATCAGAACTGTCCTTACAAAGGGGAGGCAGAGGGAGATTTGAACACAGACAGACCAGGAGGAAGCCATGTTATCACAGAGGCAGAGATCGCAATGATACGGCTGTAAGTGAAAGAACGCTGTAGCCACCAGAAACTTGCCACCAGGCAAGGAATGCATTTTTCCCTAGAGGGAGGGTGGCCCTCCCAACACCTTAATCTCAGCATAGTAAAACTGATTTTGGACATCTGGCCTCTGGATTGTGAGAGAACATATTTCTGTTATTTTAAGCCACCAAGTCTGTGGCAATTTGTTTCAGCAGTCATAGGAAATGAATATAGTTTTGGAGAGTTTACCCTGTCATTCTTGGACAGGTAGTTTATTTATAGATTCATGATTCTAGTATTTTAATGGCACTGTATTTTTTTTTTTCACTCCTGGAAATGGATTGTTAATTTACTTTATATTTTTCATTTGGTATCTCATTTGTAATCCATTTATTTTACTAAGTGTTTTCTGTTTGGGCAACTGATGACCAGCAGAGTAGATGAAATGTGTAGGATCATTGGATCTGCTTAAGTGGTTTGCAGATATGGAACCAAACATATAAATAAGTAACTTAGAAGACTCAATATTCCAAGAAGGAGAGTGAATATTCTCTGCTATGTTTTAAACATTTCTCATTTCACTGCTTTACTCCCCTTTCCAGTTTCTGTGAGATAGATAGAGGCACTGTATCTTATCAGCATAAACTAGTGTTCTGTAAGGTACCTTAGAATTGAAATTACACTCTTTAGAGTGGCTACTGGTATGAGTTACAGAGTATTGTAATTCTGGGCGAAAGTGGGGAAAATACAGTCAGGGTGTCCTTATCCTGTTTAGTCAATAGCAGAATACTGTCAGGCTTCACCTTTACTTCCTCTGCTGTTATTTGGCCATGATTCACTGGGGCTGGCTTGTGAGTTATATGACACTGTAATATAGATGTCACTGAGGATAATGTGGGCTTTGAGGGGAGCCTATTTTTACACCAGTTGTGGTACTCAGTGAAATGTTTCAGAAAAGCTAATGGATTTTTAGTTTCAGCCAAAGGGCCTGGAAATACGGATGAAACAAACTGCTAGGAATTTGAAAAATGTTCTTCATAAAAGTACTTCATGAATTTTTATATTAAAAACCAGAGAAATATAATTCTTTTTATAGTCATTGACCCCTCATTGTAACTGCTTCTTATAGAGGACAGTCAGAACTTTATAATCAAGTTGGAAAAACTGAAATGGTTTTCTTTTGCAAAGAATTTTAATACATGCTGTATGAGGCGATGTGTTTGCTACACGATATCAATAAGCAAATATTTTTTGAAGACTTACAACTTCATAACAAAAATTATTAAGTAAATTCTCAGTTAAATGTACATGATCTATTTTCCCAAAAACCATGGGAGAACTCTCTTCAAAGGTAGGTGTGTTAGTTCGTTCATGCATTGCTATGAAGCAATACCTGAACTGGGTAATTTATAAAGAAAAGAGGTTTCGCTGGCTCACGGTTCTGCAGGCTTTACAGGACCCATAGCAGCTTCTGCTTTGGGGAGGCTTCAGGAAGCTTCCAGTCATGTCAGAAAGCGAAGGGGGAGCAGGCACGTCACATGGTTGGAGGAGCAAGAGAGAAAGGAGGGAGGTGGTGCCACACAATTTTAAAGAACCTGATCTGGGAGGCTGAGGTGGGCAGATAGATCACGTGAGGCCAGGAGTTCGAGACCAGCCTGGCCAACATGGTGAAACCCTATCTCTGCTAAAAAATACAAAAAATTATCCAGGTATGATGACATGCATCTGTAATCCCAGCTACTCAGGAGGCTGAGGTAGGAGAATTGCTTAAACCTGGGAGATGGAGGTTGCAGTGCACCAGGATCACATGACTGCCCTCCAGCCTGGGCAACAGAGTGAAACTCTGTCGCAAAAAAAGAAAAAAGAAAAAAAAAAAAAACCGGGTCTCATGAGAACTCACTCATGATTGTGAAGACAGTACCAATGGGGATGGCGCCAAACCAATCATGAGAAATCTGTCCCCATGATCCAATCACCTCCCACCTCGACACTGGGGATTACAGTTTGACATGAAATTTGCTGGGGACACTGGTCCAAACCATATCAATAGGTTTGAATCATTTGTAAATGTACACTGAGTGCTTAATCTTGTTTGTGGGAAGTACCTAGTACTTTACAGTTGTCACATGGTCTCTCCCTTCCTTCCATAATTCATTCTAAGGCACTGCAGAAAGAATTGATTGAAGAAAATATGACAATGTCTTTGATATAAAATATTTAATTAAAGCGCTTATGAAGTGTCAGAGATACAAAGCAGTTGTGAGCAAGGTGGGC
Organism: Theropithecus gelada; assembly: GCF_003255815.1. Taxonomy (NCBI): domain Eukaryota; kingdom Metazoa; phylum Chordata; class Mammalia; order Primates; family Cercopithecidae; genus Theropithecus; species Theropithecus gelada. The sequence continues at coordinate 16,028,219 of NC_037685.1, read as the reverse complement.
CTGAGATCAAATTGAGAGAGAAGCTTCTTACTTCAGAATGGATTCCACTAAACCTCTCATTATGTTGAGAGATGGGTTATACATGTATAATTTTTATTTGTAAAATAAACCTTTGATAGTGGAAATGATGAAAAATAATTATAGGCTCCTCTGAAGGGACAATCTGAGAACTAACCAGAGAGATGACTAATGAATTATGGATTTTATTTTCCAACGAAATCTCTTCTGTCACAGTTGCCTGAGAAATTTTATATTGTGTGTATTGAAGAAAATGAAAATCATCTAACAACACTCTCTGTTGTTTATTTGTTTATTTTATCTAAGGAAAAAAAACCTCAATTTTTTTTGTACAACTAATTCAATACAATTATCCCATAACCAGCCAAAAAATGTGCCAGAATAGCATGGTAGAGATATATGCTTTATATGATAAATATTTTAAAATATGAGTAAATACAATTTTATTAATTGAAACTATGATGAAAGCAGATGAAACTATGATGAAAACATACTCCACCTGAGTATATTTTCTTTAACTGAAGCAATACATATTAACTTACCTACTTAATATACTAAAAATATCAGAAGGTAGATGGTGAAATGATCTTAGATAAAGTTGAAATTTGCTAAGCTGAAATAATGAAGTGGTTGATTGCGTTGTGGAAAAGGAGACGAAAGAAGGGAAATAGAAATTTAGTTTCTTTGAATTTAGAGTAAAATGAGATTTGTGTTCAGAGAAGTGATGTGGGTACCTGGTCTATATCTGGAGGGAAGGAAAGGTGGAATCGATTGTAGGGAAGGTGAGAAATAACAATTTTGGTTTTTTAGAAATCACATGTAAGTATTTCCTTGCAACCCTCCAGAGGCCGTGCCTTTGCTCCATGCTGTGAGTCCTGCTGCTAACTTCTGACTTCCTACTGTTTTGAGTTCTTGACATTGGCACTACCCAGCTCTCACACTTTGTCAGAAGTCCTGGCTATCTAAGAACCAGGCTGCTGGAGCTGAGATTCTCATTGGATTGTCAGCCAGAGAAGGTGTGATAGAGTGGAAAACATAGGATTTCAACACAGGAGACCTAGTTTTGAATCCTGGCACTGACACTTATTAACTGTGACCTTGGCGAGTCATTTATCTTCTTTGTGCTTCAGTTTTCTTACTATAAAATGGAAGGACCTCATAGTTTTTTTTTTTTTTGAACACTACATAAAATAGCATATATAAATGTTACTAAAAGTGATTTGTAAGTGGTAAGAAATCAATCCTTTTTTTTCTTTCTAAAGAACACCTTTTTGTTCAGCCAGTCATTGAATCATCTTCTCTTGGTGGCAGTGTGTATTCTAAAGGTTCTTTGGAGATATTACACAAATATTTTATTATTGTAATATAATAATTGGGCTGGGCATAGTGGCTCATGCCTGTAATCTCAGCACTTTGGAAGGCTAAGGTGGGAGGTTCTTTTGAGGTCAGGAGTTTGAGACCAGCCTGGGCAACAAAGCAGGACCCCATCTCTACCAAAAAAAAAAAAAAAAAAAATTAGCCAGGTGTGGTAACACCTGCCTATAGTCCCAGCTGCTTGGAATACTGAGGCTGGAGGATTGCCTGAGTCCAAGAGTTCAAGCCTGCAGTGAGCTATGATTGCCCCACTGCACTCCACCTGAGAAACAGTGAAACTCCATCAGAAAACAAAAGAGCAGAAGAATTAAGGACCTGGCATGTGCATATGCCTGCAGGTACATATCACATATTTTGGGGCCTATTTTCTTTTCCTTTCTTCTTTTTTCCATGTTTTTTTTTTCTCATGAACTGCTTAGAGAAAGGTGGATGAGTTACTTTTCAGACTGGACTAACTTGGGCTGAGGTTAGAGAGATTAGCACAAATTTGGATGTTGGCATAGTGCTGTCAACAGGAACCCCAGACAAAGTTTTGTATTTTGTTTTGGTTGCTACAGTTTGGTTATTTTGGTGACTCTTCATTTTTAAGCACCTATTCTTACTTCCTACCATTTTCCATTTTTGCCTCCAGAGAAGCAATACATCATGATGTTTGTGCAGTTGACCAGACCAGGTTATCTCAAAAACCCATTTCCCAAGAGCTAAGACATGCCTTAGGCTTATGTTTCTTAAGAGGAATTTCCCTGTACAAAGAGGAGTGAGTAAGCCCATTATAGGGTAAGCAGGGATGGGGAAAGACCTCTTCCAACTTTTCTCTTTCTTTAAGTGTGATCCTTGCCAGAATTTGTAGGTGGAGGCCAGGATTTGCAAATGTAGGCAACAGACATCATATATTTAAATAAATGAATTAGCTGCCAATTTTTCAAATTCAGTAGATTTCCCATCCAGATCTATATTCAGGTTTCTCTGGGAAAGGTCTGTCACATCTCAGCAGGGTAACAACTGATGACAAATAACTGCCTTTAGAAGGACAAGTAATCACCAGTTCTCTCTCATCTCACATAATTGCTTAAATTACCTGTTTGGCCCTTGTAGGCATCAGGATTTGCCAAACACGCCCTACACTTAGCATTGCTTACCCACCACCACCTCTCCTGGCCACATCTTCCCTCTTCCTGCCCTGCCATCCACCCACACGGAGAGATTTTTCCAGCAGAGCCCATGAGCTCAGTAAAAACAAGAACTGGTTTTTAGAGGAAAAACAGGGTTTACCATAGTAAACCAATCATATTCAAAACCACAAACCATAATTCCAGAAATGCCAGCTCTGTTTTTGTTTCATTTGAGGAGTGAATAATCTTATTTTGGAAGCTAAAACTATAATTAGAGCATTACAGTGGTAGCAGTATTATGGAATCATTTAAAAAGCACTGGTGATGATAAAGAAAGATTGGAACTAAAAGGATGAAAAAAGATAAATAGGGCAAATTCCCACAAAAAGAAAGCTAGCACAGCTATATTAATTCATTAAAAAGTAAAATTTAAAGCAAAAAATCATTTCTAGGGATAAGGATAGCATGTTCAATTCCCTGGAGCAATGTAATACTTTTAGATTTGGATGCACTTAATAATACAGCTTCAAAATATACAAAGCAAAATGACAACTATAGAGAGAAATAAACAAATCAACAATCATCATGAGAAACTTGAACACATCTCTCTTAGTAACTAACAGTAAAATCTATACAGAGAGAGGCAGTTTGAAAAACACATTAACAAATTTGCTGTAATGATCATTCAAGAACTGAAGAATGCATTTATTTTTAAGAACAATTGGGTTAGTTATAAAAATTAATATGTCTTGGGCCATAATGGAAGTCAAAACACATTTAAAGATTAAAATAATACAGAGCATCTTTTCTGACAACAAATGCAGTTAAGTTAGAAATCACGAACAAAAAGATAACTGGAAAAATTAATATATGTGAAAATTAAGAAAAATTTCTAAATAACCCATGATCAGAGAAAAAAATTGTAGTAGAAATAAAAAGTTACTTAGAACAACATCTAAATAAAGACACTACACATAAAAAGTGCAACCAAAGTTGTACGCAGAGGGAAATTTTTAGCCTTCAATTTGTATATTTTGGAAAACTTTTAAGTTAATAAATTTGAAAATATAGATGAAATCCTAGAAAAGTATACCTCCCACAAACTCACCCAAGGTGAAATAAAAAGGCTTATTTTATAGTGTTACATAGTGAACACTATGTGCCCAGATAACTTTACCAGAAGTTTTACAAAATCTTTAAGAAAGATTTTGTCCAATACTGTACACACTTAGAGAATAGAAAAAGAGGAAAAGAGAAGTAGTGTCCAAAATAAAAAACTCTACTAAATCAACAAGTGACAGACATTCCTATAGAAAAGGAGGCAAAATAACATTTGAATAACTAAAGATATGAAAAATTCTTCAACCTCAACCCCTTCCCTTTCCTTCTTCCCTTTATATATATGCATATCTATGTGTGTATATATATACACACATACATATATATGTGAATTTGAGTGTTTACATATCTATACACATATATGTGCATATGAGTAGTTACATATATACACACATATATGTGCATGTATTTACATATATATACACAGGCACACACATATACATATATGTATACATATACATATATTCTTTTGTTCAGAGAAACAGTGGTCTTATTTATCAGTATATCCACAGAATATAGAACATGGAACAGGATCTGCCTCATAGTAGGTCCTTAATAAATATTTATATATACCTATAAACAAATATGTGTAGTTGAAATCATCCAAGTGGAAGAGAGAAAGCACAAAGGGAAAGTGAATAGAAGAGTAGAAAGCCAAGGGTGAAACTCCAGACCACTAATATGCAAAGGGTATAGAGATCAGGAAAGGGCCTGAAGAACAAGTGGGTGAAAATGGAAGCTGAGAAGGGAGAACATGTCAGTTATCAACTAAGATACCTTTGGCTGCAAGGAACTGAACCCCTAAGAGTGGCTTAGTCAGTAAGAACTTACTACCTCACATACAAGAAATCCAGGCATAAGTGATTCCAGGGTTAATTCAGCATTTCTTCCACATCGGTGCTCTGTTAGCTGTTCATCCTCCTGGCTTTCCTCTCATGGTCATCTCCCACCTCTCCCCACAAAAAAAAAGCTGTCACAGAGCCAAACATTAAAACTGAGTTCAAGAGCAGGAATTGAGCATTGGGAGGAACTTATCCTGAGATCCCATTGGCCAGAGCTGGGCTGGATGTACCAACTCCTGCACCCATTACAGCCATGAGGAATGAGATTGCATGGATTGGTGTGAGCCAACATGATTCATATCTTGGAGCTAGGGGAGAAGTCTACTTCCTCCGAACACAACTGGCACGTGTTGGCAAGGTGCCATGCATGTGTGCACGGGGTAACCCCTGCTGGGTAGACAGTTGGTAGTTTATCTGTCACTGGGCGTGTCACAGGATTCAGGGAAAGAGATGTGCAAGGAATTAGTTGTAGCTGGGAGGTGATTCATATAAGACAAGGGTTGAGTATGACTACTGCATTTGACAACAGAGACAACATTGATGGCAGTGGCAAAGACATTTTTTTGTGGAGCTGGGGGAGGAAATTAAGGGGAACAGGGAAGCTTATGGTGAGTTAAAGAGTAAATGGGGAGGCAGGAATGGAGGTAGGAACGGAAGATGACTCTGAAAGGTTTTGGCTGAGAGGGAGATCAGACAGGATGGAGCTGGCCTGGGCCTCTGCCCTCTCCCAGTCAGGAGCTCTATCCATTTAGCTCCAGCTGGGCCTGCACCAGTTATGGCATTCCCTGCCTGTGTGTTTCATCATTTTAAAAATAATTCCCACATATGATAGTCCTAACTTGTTACCCATTTTTCTGATCTTTCCGGTTATTTTTCTTTGACCCTTTTTTGTTCCAACATTTCCTTCATGAGAACTACATAGTGTTCACTTACAGATATATGAGTGAGTCAATACTTTTGTTGAATTTAAAATAACTTTTCTCGTGCTACAAATGATATTAATGATCATAAAAAGTACAACAAAATGGAAAGATGTGGAAGGAAAAGTAGAAATTATATACTATTTTAACGCATGCAGACAATTAGAGATAACATATTGCTATGTTTCCTTTAACTTTTTCCCCCTTGTCCAACTGTAGTTTTATTTTGTATAGTAAAATACCACATATTCTGTTTTATAACTTGCATTTTTGATATTATATGATGAGCTTCTCATGAAACAGGCTTGTTGAATACAGTTCTTAGAAAAATATTCTATTGAGTGAATAGGTCATTTAACATTCTTCATTTGCTGAATGTTTACACTGTTTCCAATTTTTTCCTATATTTGTGCCTATCACATACTATCTTAGGATAGGTCTGTAGCGTGGAACAAGTAGATCAAAGAGCAGAAAATAATTGTAATGTTTTTGGTAGGGCAGTACTTTGGCTAAATGGCGGTACTCTGGGTCATGCCTGGTTCCAACTCAGATTCTGCCATTTCCCAGGTGTCAGACTTTGAGTAAGTAACTGCACCAAGTCTCACTTTCCTAATCTGTAAAATGTGGATCATGTGGATTATAGTATCTCCCTCCTAGAGTTCTTTATCTTTACAATTTTTTTGTTTATTATTATCTTTGTCCTTAAGTTCTATCTCCTAGGGTTCTTAATAGATTAAATAAAATCATTTATGTAGAGCTTTTAGCATTGCATCTAAATAAATATGAGCCATTTCTAGAAATGATCATCAATTTAGAAGTGTATATGCAGGGTTTATTTTATTTTATTTTATTTTATCTGAGATGGAGTTTCATTCTTGTTGCTTAGGCTGGAGTGCAATGGCTCCATCTCCACTCACTGCAACCTCTGCCTCCTGGGTTCAAGCAATTATCCTGCCTCAGCCTCTGGAGTAGCTGGGATTACAGGCATGAACCACGACGCCCGGCTAATTTTTTTTTTTTGTATTTTTTGTAGAGACAGGGTTTCTCTATGTTGGTCAGGCTGGTCTTGAACTCCCAACCTCAAGTGATCCGCCCATCTCGGCCTCCCAAACTGTTGGGATTACAGGCGCGAACCACCGTGCCCGGCCTATTTTATTTTTAATCTAATTTCTATGATGTTTAGAATAAGGGTTTTTACTCTTAAAAATTAATTTTTGGTCGGGTGCAGTGATCCGAGGAAGGCAGATCACTTAAGGTCAGGAGTTCGTGACCAGCCTGGCCAACATGGTAAAACCCCGTCTCTACTAAAAATACAAAAATTAGCTGGGTGTGGTGGTGCGCGTCCGTAATCCCAGCTACTCGGAAGGCGGCAGCACGATAATCCCTTGAACCCGGGAGGCGAAGATTGCAGTGAGCCGAGATCGTGCCACTGCACTCCAGCCTGGGCAACAGAGCAGGAGCTTGCCTCAAAAAAAAAATTAATAAATTGGCAAGTCAAAATTGTATATATACATATCATGTACATAATGAGGTTTTGAAATACATATATATATGAAATGGCTAAATTGAGCTACTTACATGCATTACCTCTTATACTTACCATATTTTGTGGTGAGAATACTGGAAATCTACTTTCTTGGCTATTTTCAAGTATATAATATGTCATTATTAACTGCAGTCACCATATTGTGCAATAGATCTCCTGAACTTATTCATTCCATCTAATGGAAATTTTGTATCCTTTGACAAACATCTCCCTAAACCCTGTCCCCTTTACATTCCTAATAACTGCCATTCTACTCTCTACTTCTATGAGTTTAATGTTTTTAGATCTCACATACAAGTAAGATCATGTGGTACTGGGGCAGGAGAGTAAAGTCTGGAGGCGAGGAACCTGAGGCCAATTCATGCTGACTTCCTAGAACCAAATGAAAAGGAAAACCCCATCTTTTCACATCCAAGTAACAAAAGGATCAGAGGTGACTCCCTTTGCAACACTCCACCTTTTCTGTGTGGCAGATGAAAAATTGAAAGTACCTCTGATTGGTCCCCTCCTGCAACCAATCATGCTGGTTGTGGGCCAAATCTTTATTTGCATAGTATTATGAATCAGGCTGGTGGCGGGTCAAGTCTTCATTTGTAACTACAGCCTCTGATTGGTCACTTCCCACAACCAATCAGACATTTGCATAGGGTATAACTTGTAACTTCATGTCAGCCTCTCATTGGTCCCCTCCACAATCAGACTGATCTTGGGCCACTACTTTATTTACATAGGGTGTATACCAAGTAACCAATGGGAAACCTCTAGAGGGTATTTAATCCCCAGAAAATTCTGTAACCACGCTCTTCAGCTGCTTGCTTGGGCCAGCTCACCCGCTATGGAATATACTTTCATTTTCAGTAAATCTCTGCTTTTGTTGCTTCATTTTTTCCTTCCTTTGTTTGTGCATGTTGTCCAATTCTTTGTTCAAGAACCTGGACACCATCCACTAGCAACAGTATTCGTCTTTCTTTCTTTTCTTTTCTTTTCTTTTTTTTTTTGAGACAGAGTCTTGCCCTGTCACCCAGGCTGGAGTGCAGTGGCGTGATCCCTGCTCACTGCAACCTCTGCCTCCCAGGTTCAATCTATTTTTCTGTCTCAGCCTTCCTAGTAGCTGGGACTACAGGCGTGCACCACCATGCCCAGAAAATTTTTGTATTTTTAGTAGAGACGGAGTTTCACCATGTTGGCCAGGATGGTCTTGATCTCTTGACCTCGTGATCTGCCCGCCTTGGCCTGCCAAAGTGCTGGGATTACAGGCGTGGGCCCCCGCACCTGGCCAGCAGTATTTGTCTTTTGGCCTTGGCTTATTTCACTCAACATAATATCTTTCAGACTTATCCATGTCACCAATGGCAGATTTCCTCCTTTTTTTTTAAAGGCTGAATGGTATTCTATAGTGTATATATACCACGTTTTATTTGTTTATTTATTTGAGAAGGAGTCTCACTCTGCTGCCCAGGCTGGAGTGCAGTGGCGTGGTATTGGCTCACTGCAACCTCTGCCTCCTGGGTTCAAATTATTCTCCTACTTCAGCCTCCGGAGTAGCTGGATTACAGGCATGCGCCACCACGCCCAGATAATTTTTGTATTTCTAGTAGAGACGGGGTTTTGCCATGTTGGCCAGGCTGATCTCGAACTCCTGACCTCAAACGATCTGCCCACCTCGGCCTCCCAAAGTTCTGGGATTACAGGCGTGAGCCATTGTGCCCGGCCCACATTTTAGCATGAGGTTTTTTGTTTTTGTTTTTGTTTTTGAATCCACAATAATATATGTGACTGAAGTGTTCAGACACCTATGATTACCTTAATAAATTTGTAGTCAGTAAATTTTCAGCCTTTAGGCTTTTTCCCACAGGCCAAATATTTTTAGTTTGGAGGTAATGCTGTGCTGCGACAGAACACTCTCTAGAAAATATTTATTTTGCCTTTTACTGGTGTGTCTAGTTAGTGAATTCTGTGTGGAATCTCTTACATTTGATTAAAACATTTGAATTGATGTGAGTAATGCTTAAATTATTTATGCCTCAAAGGGCTTTTCCTACTTCTAACCAGCTTTATTCTCTATTATATATTAAGCCACTAGGACTAAACAAAGCTGTAAATTGGCTTTGAATAGAAATAATGCTTAGATCTGTGAAAAAATCACCGATCCCAAATGTAACCTTTAGGCCTTCTGCAATCTCTCAGAACAGAGAAAAGGCAATCTTATAACTTTTGCTGACTGCCAAAGGATTTTCAATAGCTAGTGCATTGATCTGCAGCTCTGAAAGTGTCTGACTTTTTCTTTTTTCCTTTCTGCCTGGAGGCTCAGTTCCAGCTCATGGAAGTTTGCTGGCCCATGGATTTGCTTTAGTGTGGCAGTCATGGCGCTTGGAGTACTATCGGCACATAAGAATGTGTTTGGGATTTGGGAATGATCTTCGGTGGGGTAGCAAGGGGAATGGGGAGTTAGAGCCCAGTTAATTCACCACATTGGCACTTTTATATACCAGAAATAGCACCTACTGACTTTTCCAGTTTTCACAAAGAACCTTATATGTTATTTTTTAGATATAGGCTTATTTTCCTTTTACGATAATTCAGAATTCACACAATTAGAGTAATTATTTATTATGCAATTTGCTTTTTAGGACTTTACATTCCATATCTCTGCCAAGGGTTTTGCAGTGACCTGTGAGAGACCTATATCACACAACTGTTCCATTTTTACACATTGTGCTAACTGGTTGAGGTTAGGTTGTAGGCTAAAATTGTCCATGATGAGGGTATTTATACCATGGAAAACAGCAAACACTACAAATCAGGACCCCTCCTGGCCCCACCTCCCCTGGGGCTGACTGATAGCTGTTTATCAGCAGGCTACTACTTTTCAGATATTTTTGCAAGCACTAGGAATTTTAACCTATCTGGCTAAAGTTCAATAGATTTGAGGTAGAATAAAAAGGTTAGTTATCAGATATTGCTCATTCTACCAGTGGATACTCGTGAAATGCTATCATTTACTCAAACATAGTCATTTAAAGTATGACAGACAAATTGAATGTGGGAAGAAAGAAGCCACAAATAGAAAGCACACATTACAGTAAATGTAGCAAAATAGACAACTGAGATAAGAAAATAGAAAGCCAAAGAGAAAATAAAAATCTTGAAGAATGGACAGGAAGAAGACTGTGCTAAACCAAATTGGCACTAAAATTGAATTTGAGAAGTACAGAGAGGTTATAAAAAAGGCATAAAAATGGAATAGCTTTGAAAATGGTGAGCGGTGCTGACCTGGTGAAGTCATGTGTGCTACCCAAGCTGACCTTTGCTGAGATGGTGGTATTCAAACCGCCAGCCTTGGAAAAACATCACATCTTCCCCTTGGCATTTTGGAACATACTTAGGGAATAGCATTATGAGTAGGTGACTGCATTATTTATTGTCCAAACTTGGGATTTTGTGAGTGAAATGGGGCACTATTGACAGTAACTTCCGGACAACAATGTAAACTGGAGCCATTGGCAGCAAACTGGAATGTATGTAATTATGGGCTTTACTTACTACTGGCCACTGGTTTCTAATCCAATAGGTTAAAAGAACTTGACTGATAAAGATTAAAATGAAAGAAGTAAAATAAATATTCCTGGAGTCTATAATTATTATATGTAGACAGTTATTTTCTCATTATGAGAAAGTTAATAAAGGAAAAAAATGTGACTCATAATACTGTTGACTAAACAAGAAAGGAATGTGAAGTCTGAGGCTCAAATGTGGGAACCTTGTTGCCTCCTTGTCTCCTCTGACGTTGGTGGGGTCCTGGGGTAACTGTTCTTGTTGTAACTGTCAACTCTGGTGATAGTAGGCCTGGAAGCCCTCCTACCTCATTACTTATCAAGTCCTCTTACACTGTTTGCACTAATGTGTCTAGCCTTTTTTCTTCGTGCTGCCTAAGTGGTTAAGTTTCCCACAGCAGGCAACACCTGAGTAAGAATCCTCAGTATTTCCCAAGAACATGGCTGCCTTCCACAGGACTCACAAACTATGGAACTTCGTGATTTTCTTCCCTCAAACTCACCATCCTTCATCTTAGCTATATGTTTTAGCCAGCTACCAAAAATCTATTTCTCAGGAACTGGTACAGGTTTTCTCTAGAAAATCACCAATTTTCCAATTTTCATGCCTTCTCTAAGGGACTGTTGAATTATGCGCTCCACCTGTGCCCCAGTATCTGGGCACACCTTCCTCATGACACGAAGGGGCTTGGGACTGCAGGATGATTTCATACTCTGGTGCTTTGGCCAAATCTTCCAACACATTCATTTCACTTCCTAAGAAATGGATCAGCTTCTTTAAAAATTCAGTATGTGAGGCGAGGGACTTATAAATCCCTTTCCTGGCAGCTCTCTCCACAAGTATGTTCCTAGAAATCTAAGGTCATCATTCTGTAAGGGAAGCTCTGGTAAGACTATGTTCCCATTCCTTTACCCTCGATATCAGAGTGAGTGTGCCATACTGGTACCATCCAATAGACCTTTCTGTGACGGTGGAAATGTTCTAAATCTGCACAGTTCAATATAATAGCCTATTTGCCCAATGTGGCTATTGGGCATTTGAAATGTGACTAATACAACTGAGAACTAAATTTGTAACTTAATTTGATTTAATTTCACTTACACGTAATTAGCCACATACAATGAGTGGCTCTGGTACTGGAAGGTACATCTTGGTACCAACCCAGATGCTGTAAAATCAGGCTACTTGGTGATATCCTTGCTACGCAGTAGTCCAGCAATATTTCCCAATATTTCCCAAACAAGTGTGATCTGTAAGGGCCCACATTGATACCACTGGGATCATTTAGAAGTCTTACTTTAATTTTCTCTATTATTAAAGAGCTGAATTCAAGAAAGGGAAGTTAGTTTATGGTGTAAAACAGCATTGCATCAGAATTTGGACTGCTTCTGGTGAAATACCACCTCCCCGCGAAAGCATAAGCATTTCTTCAGGCTCCCCAATCTAATAAGGTAAAAATAATATAAAATAATAGGGCTCACCAGAATACTATGAATGCTTGGCTAATATGTGAATATTATTCATATGAACTCTGTGACTACTGCCATCATCTCTGACTCAATCTCTTTCATTATTGTAACCAATGGAACTTTCAAATATTCCCTGTTCCTGAGAAGAACCGAGTATAGGTAAGAAGTGGTCGATGTTACAGCCATTGGTGGTACCAGTTGCTCCCTTCACAGGGGTGGGCTGAGAGCTTCTATGCTGGTCATCATCTCATGGCTGCTCCCTTTGCTGCCCACATCATTTTCCTCTTTTGTAGACATGTCATCATGGACTCACAGCTTCTTCCAAGGCAGTTTTTTACAGTTTTGCATGAAGAAACAGTCCCAGATGGCCATGCTTGGCATCTATAACTCTCATCTTTAATTGTCCCTGAGATGGGTCCCAAGGGCAGCCAATTCCTAGGGCCCCCAAAACGAACTATGCCACTGACTTCTCTCGGTAATCTGATCTGTGAATTATCATGATAGGGAAGCAGCCAGCCACAGGAGCTGAAGCTGAAAGATTGCTCAGAGAAAAGCCATGGAGTAGTTTTAGGCCATGAGGGTCACAACGGACCAAATGTAACTTTCTGAGGAAGTAGAAACGAAGAGTGAGCAGAAGATGCAAAGCAGAGAATGGACAAACAGATTGGCATATGAAGAGCCAGTCTGTAGCTCCAGGAAAATAAAAGAGACGCAAAGGAAGTTGCAGAGCCACTTTGATGACAAAGCCCTAGAATGAGAAGCCGCACACTCCTGCTGCTGAGGTTCTAGGTGAATGGGCATCTGATTGGTCCTGTCTCCATAAGCTTGACTCAGGCATTTGTTTTCTATGTGAGGCGGGACTGTTGGCTTCTCCTGGGTTCCCTAGTATATATATATCTATGTTAGCCAGGGTTTTCTAGAGAAACAGAATCAATATTATATATATGATTATATATTTGTAAATTTTATATTAGAATATAATTATATATTGTATAATGTTTTATATCATGAATTATATACATATAGCATGTATTGTATATATATCTTTATATATGTATTTATCTAGTGAGAGGTATTTATTTTAAGAAATTGACTCATGATTTTTGGGGAGTTGAAAGTCTTAAATTTGTAGGGCTTGAAATCTTGAAATTCAGGTAAGAGTTGATGTTGCAGTCCTGGGTACAAATTCTGCAGGGCAGCAGGCTGGAAACTCATTCCCAGGAAGGGTTGCTATGTTACCATCTTGAGAAGAATCCCTTCCTTGGGAAACCTCAGGTTTTCTTCTTAATACCTTCAACTGCTTGGATAAGGCCCACAACATTATATAGGGTAATCTGCTTTAATCAGTTTACTGATTTAAATGTTAATTACATCTAAAAATATACCTTCACAGTAACATCTAGACTGGTGTTTGGCTGAACAACTGGGCATCATAGCCTAACCAAATTGTCACATAAAATTATCCATCACAGGATCCCTACTCTAAATCTCCTGTTGCTTAAGGCGACTCTATTCTCTGTACTTAAGTTTATTCAGCTAGTAAGTGACAAAGAAGGTTTTGAGCCCAGCAGTTTGACTCAGAACTTGCATTTTTAACCACTTAGCACTCATTTCATTTTGTCTTATAATTTACTGATCTATTTCTTTACTCAGGAACATTTACTGGGGACCTCCTGAATGGTAGTAGGCAAGGTATTAAGTTCTGGGAGATGGAGAGTAAATAATTAAAACATACAACAATATATTTATTAAATAGAATGAAATATGATTAAAATATGTATTACATATAATGTACATATTATATGTAAAATATATGTCAATGTTATGTTAAATATATTTTAAATATAATTAAAATATAAAATCATTAAAACTGAATATAGGGCCCAAAAATAGAAAAACAATGAATAAATGGGGAACCTACTATTTGATAGTACATAGGGTGACGATAGTCAATAATAAACTTAATTATACATTTTAAAGTACCTTGAGTATAATTGGACTATTTGTAACTCAAATGATAAAAGCTTGAAGAGATGGATACCCCATTCTTCATGATGTGCTTATTTCACAGTGCATACCTGTATCAAAACATCCCATGTACCCCATAAATCTATACACCTACTATGTACCCACAAACATTAAACATTTTCTTCAAAAATCAAATATGATGATAAATGAAAGTGGAAGGTGCAATGAAGTGGGGCACCTACTGTGGTTGGCAGGTGGGTTTAGGAAAGGTTTCCAGTAGGCAACATTGAATGTCAGATTTGAGGATGAATTAGCATTCACTAGGCAGGAGGAGAGGATGGCGAGTGGCATAAAGAATGATGCGAAGTGAAAGGCAACACAGGCAGGCAGGGCCAGCAGGTGCAGAAGCACTCAGCCTGAAAGGACAGAGCACGACTTTTTTAGGTAGCTGGAAGTCTCGATTTATGTTCTGTGGAGACAGTGACTTGCATTTTCTTTTTCTTTCTCTTTTTCTTTTATTTTTGAGACAGAGTCTCACTCTGTTACCCAGGCTGGTGTGCAGTGGCACGATCTTGGCTCACTGCAACCTCCACCTCCCAGTTTAAAGCGATTCTTCTGCCTCAGCCTCATGAGTAGCTGGGACTACAGATGTGCGCCACCACGCCCGGCTAATTTTTGTATTTTTAGTAGAGATGCGGTTTCACCATATTGGCCAGGCTGGTCTCAAACTCCTGACCTTGTGATCCACCCACCCCGGTGTCCCAAAGTGATGGGATTACAGGCGTGAGACACCGTGCCCAGCCTTGCATTTCTTTTTTAGTTTTTTTTAATATCCCCCAACTCCACCCAGCCCTCAGCTACTTGGTTGAGGTCTCGTATATTCCATACTCTTGATTAAAAGCATTGAATAAGTGAATGAATGAGTAATAAGAAATACACACTCTATCTCGATAATCAAATTCTCCCATAAGTCTAGCTGCTGCTATCAGAGACCAAAAAACTGAGATCACAGGATTAACCTGGTATAATAATTCTTGTTCTTTCAAATAATTTTCCTTTGATGATGACATATTAAATTATTAACATTTCCTCTTTCCCTTCTGCATAATCAAGAACTGGTTATGACTATGAGCTAGGTAGACAGACAAAGAGCCTGTAGACTATAAAGAAACTTAGGCCCAGGAAATGGGATGTTGTAACTGACCATGGACGAACAGCTGTTGCAAACAGCTCCTGCTGGCAGCCTGCAATTAGGAAAGAGGAATCTTGGCGTTCAATTTGAACAGAACCAGTGGGCCATCTGGAGGGCCAAAAGGCAAGGGTGAATTGTGTGTGTTAGCAATGTTGCAGGTCATGATTGCTTATCATATAAAGGAGTGTTAATATGGAACAATGACATGTTCTACAATGTTCTATAATAAAATAAGCTATTATTGCAGCTTAGTTATTAGAAAGCATTGACCTTTGAATTCTATATTTTAAAACTTAGAAGGAAATGAGTAATTGGATTTAATTTATGTACCGCTTAGAGGCAATCAGTAAGTAAAAATATGTAAGGTTTTTATCCCATATCCCAATAGCTTAGCACATGTAACAAACAGATCTATATATGTGTGTGTATACATACATATATAAAGTCACATGTACACACACATACGCACACACACACTATTGAGACTATGCAGAATAGTGAAAATAACTAGCACTTATCGTAACCATAACTTTGTAGCAAAGAATAGCATAGAGGTTCATATGGGGTTGAAAATTCTACTTGTAGTAATTTTTTTAGGTACTAAGCTGGCCTAATAAACAGACTTTTGGCTATTTATGAACGTATTTCTTTTACTTTTCTGAGCCACACTTTCTTTAGCAGTAAAATGGAGAACCAAAGTAGCTGATCTTTCCAATTAATGAAATGTGTTTTTCAGAAGAGTTCATATATATAAAAGCGCTTTGAAAAGTGGAAGTTCTCATAAAATAGAAGAAGTATAGCTATGATTCATTCATTCATTTATTCAATATGTATTTACTGAGCACCTATTATATGCTAGGGACCATACTAACTGCTGCGGCCGCATTGATGAAAAAGACAGGTCTATTTGGAGAGGGTGAAGAAAATTGGAAGAGCCTTGTGAGATTTTACATTACCATTTAATAGGTGTATCATTTCAGTTAGGTGTAGAATAGAAGGTAATAAAATCTTTTGGGACTATGTCACAAGATGGCTATAAGAATCAAATGGGGTAAGTGTTGTAAAATGTAAAAAGTTCTATTCAGCTTTGATCCTACTAAGAAATATCAGCTAAGGAGAACAAAGAAATTCAACGAAGATTGAATCATGGAAACTTTTCCAAGCTAAGGTTAGTGATAGAAAAAGAAAAAGAAAAGAAAGTGAAAATCAGGCAAAAGAGAGAGGAAGCAGGAAAATGAGAGGCATTAATACATGGGAAATATAAACTAGTTGTACTAAAAATATTTTTCAGATTTTACCTAGTTTAATATAGTAAACTCTTTGGTCATATTCCAGCAATGTATCCTGCAAAATTTGGATATAAGTAAATTTAAAAAGCCTCTTTGACTCTTATTTTTACATTCTAAACTTAAATTTTAATTAATCTAATTCTAAAGTTGATTTCTATCTTAAAGGCATGCTCATCTGCAAAAACAGCCTGCATTTGCAATTTATCCTGGGCCTGATTTTTCATCAACTTTTCTCAAAAATGTCTTTGTTCTGAACTTGGAAAAAGGGCAACTACTGTTGCAAAAGGAAGACTCTGTCCCCTTGGCAATAGATGTCTAGTTGTGCATGGGAACACACGTTATGGCTAAGACTTGACATCGAAGTTTCACATTCCTAAAGAAAATTCTTCCTAGTCAATATCACTTGCATTGGTCTTGTTGAAGGAATTCAGACAAGATTAAATGCTCCATTGATGCAAGAGCAAAAGTAAGAGAGGAATTCTGGTAAATTCTAGGTAAGAGCAGTATGTTTTCAAAGTGCATATGAAAATTTTCTCCTTGCTTTTTATGATTCCTCTAGTCACATTTTTGGTTTACAAATCTAATCTTGTTTTAAGGCTCAAGGGATATATTGTTACCTTCTGGACAACATATAAAATGTTTAAAGGCAAATATATTTGACTTTTTTTTCACTCTGTCAGGTAGAGAAACTGTCATTTGAATCAACAAAATGAATTAGTTTGACTTTGTATTTGGAACTTTTATAAAAGTAAACAACTTGTTTGTGAGTAGTTTTGCTGATAGTTATCTAGTCATCTTCTTTTGGTTTCTAGCACTTTGGCTGATGCGTTACAGTCCTTCTCTTGATGGAAATTAATTGTTATCTAGTTTGATGCATTCAGGAATCCCAAAATTTTTTTGCTGAAATAAAACCTCTGATATTTAGGGCAAGTTTTAATGATCTGTTTTCTTCCGGAATGAGTAACCTTAAAGGAGAAAATGCCGAGTCATAGTCACACTTTCCAAGCATGCATCACTTTTATGACAATTTTTTTTTTTTTCTGAGCATGAAGAATTTCTTCTTAGAACAAAAGCTTGGAGGAACAGAGGCATGAGGGTCAAAGCCTCACAACAAGTGGATTGTCTACAGAAGGAGCAGCTTACCTTACATTTATGCTGCAATCAAGAATAAAGGTAGATAAACCCTTCTTACATTGTCACCTTAGAGAGGAAAAGGTAATGAATGTTCATTGCTTTGTATCTCTTCTTGAATATCTCACCAGAAAAAGATTCTCTTGGTCAAAGCATCATCGCTAAATTCATCTCCAGAGGGCCACTGCTGTTTAATCGAATCTTTGCAAGATTTTACCCTAGTGTTCTAAAAAGAGAAATTACTCAGTGTGATATGTTTTATTATTTTCTTTTGAATAATTCCAGAAATAGTTCATAAAATATTTTGACCAGCAGGTGTTCCAGACCGAGTTTTGGGAGATTAGGTTGTCAAATTAAGACAGAAAGGTTACAGAATCTGGGTCTGTGATGCTTTAACTGTCACTGTGTCAAGTTGAAACGTTGCTGGATGTTATTTATTTCAGTGAATGAAACATGGAATAAATACTGTTTTGCTTATGCTTAGGTTTCTTGTTTCAAAATGAGAGGATAATCTTTTATGGAAAAATTTAAACACATTGAATTAATTACTGAGACATGAGGTAAAGAGGTATATGTTTTTTTGCTTCAGTGCATTTTTTTTCTGCTAAAAATATACATAACCATTTGGTCTGTTTTTTGCCCCAATTTTACCTCTGTTTTTGAAACTCATAGAAAAAAATCTCATTCCCCTCCAAAATTTCCATATGAGACAAATAATTGGCAGATGTTTATGCTACTCAAAAATAAAGTGATCAATCACATCTATGTCACTTTGTGATTTGAAAGAATAAAAAGCTCTTTGTGTGTATATGTGTGTCTTTTTCTTCATTATTTTGCATAATTTATTATTTATAATTTTTAAATCTTTTTTCCATTATTTTGTGTAATTTATTTATAATTTTAAAACTAAAACTCATATCAAATATCAATATTGAAAGTTGACTTACTTGTTAATTGTTGAGTCATCAACAATTAAATTATCATAATTTTAAAATAAGTTATTGTAGTTTCAATTAAAGATCTCATTTTTTTTGAGTTGGACAAAGTAAGACAAAAGTCTTAATTTCTATGTCCGATGTATATAAGCAGGGTGAACAAAAATTGGTTCTCAAAAAGAATAATGAATCCACTTACTTGTTTTTATTTTATTTACTTCTTTTCATTGTAAATTGACAAATTATAGTGTATATTTACGGGGTACAAAGTGAAATTATGATTTATGAGTAAAATGTAGAATAATTAAGCGAATTAACATACCCATCAAATACTTATATTTTTGTGGTGAGTGCATTTGAAATGTACTTTCAGCGATTTTGAAATGTATAATATAATGCTATTAACCATATTTACCACACTGCAGTGGATTAAGAAAAACTTACTCCTCTTGTCTAACTGTGCCTTTGTAGCTTTTGACCATCGTCTCCCCATCTCCCCATTCCCATCCTCCAGCCTCTGGTAACCACCATTTTGCTTCCTGCTTTTGTGAGTTCTATTTTTGTCGATTCCACATGTAAGTGGAATGTGTTTGTCTTTCTGTGCCTGACTTATTCACTTAGTATCATAATGTCCAATTCCATCCATGTTGTTGCAAATAACAGAATTTCTTTCTTTTTCAAGGATGAATAATATTCCATTGTGTACCAACTGCAAGTTTAAAAGAGGAATCTGCATAGAAAGACAAATATTTTTTAAATGTTTAGTTAAAAATTAATTTCCTGGCCGAGCCCGGTTGCTCACGCCTGTAATCCCAGCACTTTGGGAGGCTGAGGTGGGTGGGTCACTTGAGGTCAGGTGTTTGAGGCCAGTCGGATCAGCATGGCAAAACCCCATCTCTACTAAAATTACAAAAAATTAGCTAGGCGTAGTAGTGTGTGTCTGTAGTCCCAGCTACTTGGGAGGCTGAGGCACACTTGAACCCAGGAGGCAGAGGTTGCAGTGAGCCAAGATAGCGCCACTACACTCCAGCCTGGGTGACAAGAGTGAGACTCTGTCTCAAAAAAAAAAAAAAAAAAAAAAGCAAAAGCAAAAAATTAATTTCTTGCGAAGAATACTGGTCCTACCAAATCTGTTGGTGAAGAACCCCACTCTCCATGGCAGATTAGTTGATGAGGATGGTGACTTGAACTGAGTAGAGGAGGTAGTAAATGTTAACCACAGTTATTCTTCTGTATTCTCACTTGGATGTTATGAATGGTATAAGACTTTAGGGTGCTAGGGGACCTGAGATATGAATGAACAAAGCGAGCAGAAAAAAAATTATGAATTATTTGTTGAGAAGCTTTCGATTTAATCAAAACCACAAGGGTTTTTTTCCCCCTTGGATCAAGTGCTGAGGCCCCCAAAGCAGTGTCATTTGGTATGCCATTTTTAGATAATGGCCTTTCATCTGGACAAGTTGGAACTTTTAAAATGAAATTCGTCCTTCACGTTTGTTATTATTTACTTACATGTCAAAGGAATCAAGACCAACAGAACTTTGCCTTTTGCTTTTACATGGCTGAACTTTTATTTTTGGCTTGATATTAGAACTTCAGTGTTTCAAGTGTGTCTTCTTTGAATGGATATACTGAAATGGAATTGTCTTTCCAAAGAAATTGATGGGCGTTACTAAGGAGGCTACAAGTAATTGGAATTTTCCTATGATATTCACTTTTACTATAATATATTACAAATTTGTTGTAATTCCTATTCACTATCCTAGAATCAATCTCATTTCCCTTCTTTCACCATTTTCTTTTTGGTTATAGGTTTAAATAATTTTAATGATCTGGAGCTAGCTCCCCAAACTAATGAAATAAATATGTCAAAGGGATTCCTTTTTTCCATCTTGAGTTTTAATAGATATTCATTTTCTCACCATGCCGAAGGCAATTCTAGGATGGATTCTATTTTATTAGTATTGAAATATACATCTCTGAAAACTCATGCTGTGGTACCCTATTGCCTGACTGGTCCTGTTACTAGCAGGGAATTATGTTTTATAACTTTTCTTGATGAAGTTAAATTTATGTTTGTGAAATTAATCAGAAAGTTTAAAGCAAAAACTTTTCTTATGTCTCTCTTCTAAAACTTAGAAATGGAATAATTGAAGATAATTTAGATTTTATTTTCCTACCCTGCCTCTAATTTATCATCTTAAATGAGCCAATCCTTCTACCATTCTTTCTTTCTTTTTTTTTTTTTTTTTTTTTTTTGAGATGGAGTCTCGCTCTGTCACCAGGCTGGAGTGCAGTGGTGCGATCTGGGCTCACTGCAAGCTCCGCCTCCCAGGTTCAAGCGATACTCCTGCCTCAGCCTCCCGAGTAGCTGGCACTACAGACACGTGCCACCATGCCTGGCTCATTTTTTGTATTTTTAGTGGAGACAGGGTTTCACCATGTTGGCCAGGATGGTCTTGAACTCCAGACCTCGTGATCCGCCCGCCTCGGCCTCGCAAAGTGCTGGGATTACAGGCGTGAGCCACCATGCCTGGACTCCTTCTACCATTCTAAGACAGGTTCCACTTTGGCATGTGGCTTCTGCCCTTCCATGGACCCTCAGGCCTTGTCATTTCCTGAGTGACTTGGACATCTGCCCAAATGTCACAGGCTTCTCAGGGGTTTGACTTACTCATAACCCTCTTCTACTCTAACCCTGTTCCTCTTCTTTTTCCATGGCCATACTCTGCACTTTGTCCTTACCCATATTTTGGTTACTCAACTATTATATTCAGACATTTACTCTCTGAACATAGCCTCATATACATCTTACTCTTTGTCTCATTAGGCTCTCAAGACCCTCAATTACTTTACTTTTTCTTTCTCTGTCACCCACCTTCCATCTTCAATCCATTTCTCAATCTGTTTAGGTTTTATATTCTATCACTTCACTCTCTTTTGACACTATCAACTCTTTTGTCCTCACATAACTTCTTTCACTACCGCTTGGCAAAATCCCAGGCCTGGATGAATCCAGCCGTCAGTCTTCCACACCTGAGTTTTGTTGATGAGAAAATTTCCCCACTGAATAGACTGGTGCCACCAAAGGCATAATAGGATCAACTGGCTTCTCAGTGCTTTGTGGCCTTGACTCCTTGCCACATCCCAGATTTGGTTAGTTCTTGCCCTGTGAGCTTCCCTACCAAGAGCATTTAAATATTGTTTGTTCTACTGAATTGTAACTGTTCATTTAATTGTCTGGCAGTACTAGCAGATGGTAAGCTCCATGAGGGCAGGGATGGTGTTGATCTTTCTTTCCCATGGTATCCTCAGCATCTAGTAGAGTGCTTGTCACTCACAAATATGCCTGTAAATATCTCTTGCATGAGTGCTATATGTGTAATGAAGAAAGATTATATGGCTAATGTTTATTAAGTACTTATGTGTTAAGCACTGTGCTAAATACTTTATGTCGTTCATCTCATTTAATATTCAAAGCAGCTACATACATTTCTATTATCTCCATTTTATAGATTAGCAGCTGAGACTTAGAAGAATTAAATAATTTGTCCAAGCTCACATAGCTAGAAATAGTAAGAGTTAGTATTCAAACTCATTTGCTTCACTCTAAAATCTTTGCATTTTCATTTTTGTTTTTTCTGATCTCTTGAACAATCCCGTTGCTATTCTTTTTTATTGATTTTTTTTTAAATTTCCATAGGTTATTGGGGAGCAGGTGATGTTTGGTTACAAGAGTAAGTTCTTTAGTGGTGATTTGTGAGAGTTTGGTGCACCCGAGCAGTATAAATTGCACCCAATTTGTAGTCTTATCCTTCACCCCCTTCCCACATTTTCCCCCTGAGTCCCCAAAGTCCACTGTGTCATTCTTATGCCTTTGCATCCTCATAGCTTAGCTCCCACTTATGAGTGAGAGCATAGGATGTTTGATTTTCCATTCCTGAGTTACTTCACTTAGAATAACTATTGTTATTTTAATATGTATTTGTTTATGAGTTAAGCTTGAAATTTTAAAATTTATTTTTACCTCTATTTCCTCCTCTAAGAAGAATTGCCTGTAAATATACTTTAACTATCATGGTCTTTGTGTATTCTAATAGATTTGTAAATGCTGTTTACATATTAAGGACAGTAACTATTTGTCTCATAGTTGTTATGGATATTTTTCCAGTTGGTAGTCTTTTATTTCTCCTTATTTTAATAAAAAATTTATCAACCTCTTTCTTTGTAATTACTTTCATTGTTTTTTAGTTTCAAAGTTCCCCTCCATAAGACAAATCTTTGTACTTTTCCTTCTACTTTGTAATTTATTTTAAAAACATATTTAATTACTATATACAAGATTTATCTCATAAGGGTGTGTAGCAAAAGTTCAAATAATTTTTCCCCTAATAGTTTCTCCAATATAAATTGCTGAATCTTTTTTTATTTCCTATTAATTTTTGATGCCTCATACACCATATGGTAAATCCTTACATACACTGGAAACTCTTTTAGGGTCTTTTCCCACACTGTTGATATGCTTGGCATTCACAAGTAAATACTAGATTGATTTAAATGTTGTGGTTTTATAGTATGATTTTCAAATCTAATTGAGCAAATTCTTCTAAAACTCTTCTTTTTGTAAACTTCCTTAGCCATCCACATTGATTTTGCTTCTACATAAATTTTGAGATAGTTTTGATGAGTTTATTTGTCCAAATTAAATCTACAAACCACCAGTAACTTGGAAAGGATTGAAATGATAACATTTTCAATATTCTCACCCAGGAACATAGAATATATTTCATTTATTTGAGACTCCTAGATGCCCTAGAAAAAGAAGCTGAGGCTTTCTTTGTGCATGAGTCTGCACATTTCTTCTTCAAATTACCTTGTATTAGCAGTTCAAATTGTAATGTTAGGCCAGGTGTGGTGGCTCATGCTTGTAATCCCACCACTTTGGGAGGTGAGGCAGCAGGATCACTTAATACCCAAGAGATTGAGGTTACATTGAGCTCATGCCATTGTTTTCCAGCCTGGGCATCAGAGTGAGACCCTGTCTCCCCGCCACCAAAAATAATTGTGTTGTTAATGTATGTACGGTAAATTTTGACCCAGTCTCCAATCTGGTGGGAGATCCTTGGGCAGGAGTGTTGATACTGAAAGTCTTGTGGGAACTGGCATGACAGTGCTTAGAGGTCTTTTTGGTTTATGGCAGGATCCCAGGAAGTTACTGAATAACAGGGGTTTGGTAATGGGCTGGAAAAGTTGTTTGGGGCCCCAGTTAAGTGTCTGGGTTTAAAGAAGAGCTCCAACCCCATAAAGGAAGGGGAAAGTTCAGTCAGATATGGAGTTAGAAGGCCAAGCATAGTGTGCTCAGCAGTAGGGTAGGGTTAGCCCCAGAGAAGGGCACAGCTCAGTTCTGGTTCCCAAGGTTCACCCAGGCATGCTAGATATTGGTCTTCCTGTCATGGACTGATCTGAGACCTTATCAACCTCCTCCTCCATCAGTATCAGTTTGGAGAAATAGGTAGTGCTGTGAGTGTAGGTGGGTGGGGTTGGTGAAACTCAGTGGGTGATAGTGGTAGGGTGTTATCAGAGGTGAGGCAAGAGAGGTAATTTGGAGTCAGCCTGTAAAAGGCATTGCCCAAGCCCTTACCTGATAGAGAGAGCTCTTGAAGAGTGTGATCCAATTGTGGAGTCCAATTCAATGGAAACGGAATAAACATGAAACACTCATATTTCTTATTAGTTATAATTCTTTAGTTACATAATTTCACTTCTATAAAAGGAATAAGAGGGGACTTTTAAACCAAAGAATTAACTTTTGGTTTGCTCTGTGAGGATTGCATTTTATGAAAATTTTAGACCTAGGCAGTATTTTTGGTCATGTCGTGGCCTCTTGACTCTCTTATGTATGCAAATATTTTTGTTTCAGTACATTCAGGGAAAATAAACTAATTTTAGTATTAGCCTAATCAAAATACAGGAAGGCAGATCTGTTTTAATAACGTAATATGGTATAATCCAAAACTTAATATATTTGTATCCTGCTTTAGGCAAATTTAATATGTTAAAAGATTTACATAAAAAATCAATTGGAAGATACTTATTTGCTTTACAAAATTTTCGTCATACAATTTCTTAAAAAAAAAAAGCCTGATTTCCTCTAGGACATTTAAAATCTGATTTGGTGTACTACCAAATCTGATTGTACATGTAAATTTATTCTGATTAATAATCAAGTGGGACTAGTTAATAGGGATAAATATACATTTTTGAGTTTAAGTTTTAAAATATCTATGTGAGTATGAAGCTGAGTGCTATGGCTGTGGTAGATCAAGAGGGCCGTTTTGTTCACTGTAGGCTAGGTAGAAGGTGATTGGGTGACATTGATGTCAAAACATGGGAATCCGATTTGAGCCTCAGTTAATAGAAGTCAAGGGCCCACAATGAGAGCCTCAGATGCTCCATCTAGACCACACTGGGTACTTTCTGCCCCTCTTTAATGGGGGAACTGACAAACGCCATGCCTATAGAGGCAGGTGTTGTGAATAGAGGTTGATTAGAGGATGCTTGGCTTGAAGAAGAGAAGGAAATGAATATTCCATATAATATGTGGTGTTTTACCACATAGAAGCAGACTTGGATTTATTTGTTATTGTTTCAGACATAAGGTTCAAGGTAGGAATTACAGGGAGGCAGTTTCCCCTTCTTCCTGTGTGTCAAGAGATTTCTTAGGGGCTTCCTCTTGTATGAAGTGAGAGGTAAGCCTGGAGGCTTTTGTGGCTTCTCCCACTGACTGATTAGTCCAAATTTATCCCCTCATGTAAGCTTCTCAGCTATTATTATTTTTTAGTTATACTTGTATATCCCTTATTATGTGCCTGGCAGTGTTCTAAGCACTGCACAATTCCAGCTCATTTCACTTTTATTTTAACAACCCTACAAGATAGCTATTTTCTGCATCTTGTAGATGTGGATACTGAGGCACAGAGATGTTAAGTCACTCGCCAAATTAACACAGTAAGAGCCAGAATCCACACCCAAGCTGTCTGCTCTTTATTTTAGAAATATGTATTTTAAAGATTACATTATACTTGAATTATGCATGTGATTGCACCATTCTTGGTACATTATTGAGCTGTGTCTGCAAATGACTTATTTTTATTCTTGTGATTATTTAAAATTTTTCTTATCTGGGAAGAGTTTCTGATTTACCTGGATTCATATATGTATGTTTTGCTAGAAAACAAATTAAAATGTTGTATTTTGCCCTCTCTGACCAAATTTTAAATAGTAATTGGGATGATTTGAAATTTAAACTTTTGCAGCTCGAGCCCCTCCTGCTTGGAAATTCCAGTGAATTTTTTTTTTTTTTTTTTTTTTTAAGAAAAATGCTGTCTTTCACAATTGCTTTCTTCGTAATCCATGTGATTTCCTTACAATGGCAGGATCTTATGTTGTGCCAGTGGCTTGGAATAACTGTTTTTTTTTCCTCACCAAGTTTTAACTCTGTCATGGATAATCTCAATACTGGAGAGTATAAGGCTTATTAAACACAGAATAGTGTTTGCTGTTCCTTTGGCTCATAACCTCAAAAGCCTCATCTGTTAGCAGACAGCTGGAACACACCCATCACAGCCTCTCCAGTGTTTGTGTTACTAGTTCATGAAGCAGAAAATATGACAGGTTCTGTATCTTTTAAAACATTTCCCCCCAAACACTAGTTAATCCTCTGACTTTCAAAGGCCAACAAAATTCATCTTTCTGCTGGTGGCAGAATATAGTTTTTTCCCCCAGACTAATGTAGATGCTGTTTCACTGACACTACGGTTTAACCAAGATGACTATAATTTTTTTTATATGATATTAAACATTTTCAGAATGTGGACTAATTTTATGAAGAAAAATAAAATTATCAATCACTTAATTCAAGCCCCAATTTTTCCTTTTTTATCAAAAATGGGTAAATAATTTTAGATCTGAGGAATTATTATCTTAAATAAGTCCATAGGCAATTTAAAATATGTTCATAATGTATTTATTTAAGTGAACAATTTGTCTAAATAACAATAACCCAAAATAATAAATGGAAACACTATTCAAAGATGGTGCAGCCTTTACCAATGTTGTTGGGTATGGAGTGGAACAGACTTCAGTAGAGAGCAGGCAGGGATGAAGGACTGAGTGGGCAGGAGGGCTTTTCGAGACTCACTGGAGACTAAGGTAGTAAAACTGACAAAGTAGAGACAGACAAGTGGTTAATTTGTCTTCAATGGGAAGATGAATGTCCCTACTCCTGGTGACACTGAAGAGGAATCTTGTGATGCTTGTGTTGGGGTATTTAGTAGCACCCAGAATGTGGCTGCTTGCAAGGCAAGAAACGAAAAGCCTGCAGCATGAATAGCTGGAAGTGAGATTAGCACTTGGGAGCGAGCAGAAGGAATGGGGAAGAGCTGGAAGGAAAGGCTCCCTGGATATTCCCAAGTTTTGACTTACGCAAGGAGAGGTGGAAGACTGAAAATAGAAACATGAGCACACCAAGGAACTCGTTATACCCTGGGAAAAGAAAGCAGGAACCAGTGGTAATGGGTAAACATGAGCGCTGCAGACAGGTGTCTCTCGGGCAGTCTGAAGAGCAATGTAGTCTATAAATGTATCAGCCAGGTATGCTTTTGGCTGTATGTGTTAGAAAGCCTGAATTCAATGTCTTTATTGTAAAGGGGGTTGTTTTTCATAGAAGATGCAAAATACATAGTTGGTTGTTGTTGGCACTGATTCAGGGACCCAGCAATGCTAGCAGCGAGGTGTCTTGATTCTTTGGAGGTTTCCTTCATGGCCACAGGAATGGTCTCACAGCCCAGGCATCATTTCAGCAGGACGAAGAGAAATGTCTTTTCTCGCTCAACTGTGTCACTTGCCATTCCTAGCTGGAAGGGGAACAAGGGAAGAGGCTGGAAGTGGGGTTGGATCATTCAGCCAACAGCGTTTGCCACAGCATTCTTTTCTGATAACTAACCTTTGTAATAGAATCTCTTGGGAAGCTTCCCCTTCCCTCTATATTTCAAACATTCCCACAAGTGCTGGAAAAGGAGGGTGTGTGTGTGTGTATGAAATACTCTGTGATTCCATGAAACTATTCCCTGAGAATTACTGGAATTAATGAACTTAATTATTATTATGGTGCCTTATAATAATGATGATAATGATATTAATAATGCTTGCACATTTGGTTTCCTATGTGCCCAACTCTGATTTACATGCTATATATAAATTACTTAAAATAATCTTATCAACCTCACATTATGAGAGAGGATCTACTATTATTCCCATTTTACCGTTTTACACCTTGGGCAACTGAGACTTTTCTTTTTCTTTTTTTTTAGATGGAGTCTCGCTCTGTCACCCAGGTTGGAGTGCAGTGGCACAATCTTGGCTCATTGCAACCTCTGCCTTCTGGGTTCAAGCAATTCTCCCACCTCAGCCTCCCAAGTAGCTGGGATTATGGGCATTTGCCACTACGCCTGGCTAATTTTTGTATTTTTAGTAGAGATGGGATTTCGGCATGTTGGCTAGGCTGGTCTCGAACTCCTGGCCTCAAGTGATCTGCCCACCTCGGCCTCCCAAAATGCTGGGATGACATGCGTGAGCCACTGCGTCTGGCAGAGACTTTTCAATGATTAAATCACCAATCCAAAGTCACCTCACTAGCAAGTGGGGAGACCAGGAGTTTCATCTTGCAGTCTGGTCCAGTCTCTTCATTATTTTGCTCTGCAACTTCTTCTTTTTCTTTCTTTATTTTTCACTGGGCAAACAAATCACAATATATAAATTTATTTATTTATTTTTTATTATGTATATGGAATGTATACAATATGATGTTATAAGATACATATATATAGTAAAATGGCTACTATAGTGGAATAAATTAACTAACATATCCCTCATCTCACATAGTTACCCGAAATTGCCCCCTGTGGCAAGAGCAGCTATAGTCTACGCATTTAGCAAAGATCTTGACTACAATACACAACTATTAACTATAGTCTTCATGCTGTACATTAGATCTTTCAACCTGTTTCTTACATATTTAGTACTTTGTATCCTTTGACCTACATCTCCCCATTTCCCCACCACATGAAGACGCTGATAACCATTGTTTTATTCTCTAGCTTTGTGTGTGTGTGTGTATACACATACATATACATCTACATCTATATCTATCTATCTGTCTATCTATCTATCTATCTATCTATCTATCTATCTATCTATCTATCTGGAGAGAGAGACAGGGCTTGGCTTTGTCACCTAGGCTGGAGTGCATTGGTTTGATCTTGGCTCACCACAACCTCTGCCTCCCGGGCTCAAGGGATCCTCCCGCCTCAGTCTCCCAAATAGCTGGGACTACAGATGCGTGCCACTATGCCCAGCTAATTTGTTCTTTTTTTTTGGTAGGGACCGGGTCTTGCTATGTTACCCAGGCTGGTCTCAACTCCTGGGCTCAAGTGATCCACCCTCCTCAGCCTCCCAATCTGCTGGATTTACAGGTGTGAGCCACCGCACCTGGCCTATCTTTGTATATTTGACCTTCTTTTTTTTACATTTCACGTATAAGTGAGATCAAATTTTTTTTTCTGTATTTGGCTTATTTCACTTAGTATAATGTCCTCCAGGTCCTTCCATGTTGTGGCAAATGACAGAATCTCCTTTTAAAATCTTTTTCTTTTTAAACTATTATACTTACTTCTTCAGCATTTTTCTAAGTTCTATCATCATTATGATTTTTCCTAATGATTCATTATGTAGTCCTGCAAAAACTACAAAGAACATAAATATGGACATTTATTTATCCTGTCTCTAACAAATAATATCACTGCTAGGCAAATCATGCCTGGGCAGGTGAGATGGAAGAATGAGATGCTGCATCCAAATATGGTGAGGTTGCCTTAATCAGTTTCATTCATCTTGAAAAGTCCAGTCCAGATTAGAAGCCATTAGGTAAAGCAGCATGCATGGTTCACTAACTCAAAAGGCAGGCAGTTGAATTATTGCAGCTTATAGATAACTTTAGGTATAATTTATTTTGTCATCTACCTGAACCAAACAGAATTACTTCCTGCTAGTGTTTTTCTTCTGTGTTAATGGTTTTGAACAACTAGACTAAATAATTTAGTTTTTATACTGAGAAAAAATTTCACAAAATGCCAATATTCAAACCAACCACCTTTAATCTATCAAAATTGAATAAAAATCTGTGTGAGTATGTGAGTGAGTATAAAGCAAGTATATAAGTATAAAGCAAATAACTGAACTGGTTGTTTGCAAATTTAAATATGTTAAATATTTTAAATTAAAATATAAAGAATAAAGACATTATCGACACATAAACTTGC
The DNA here is from genome assembly GCF_003255815.1 of Theropithecus gelada. Lineage (NCBI taxonomy): Eukaryota > Metazoa > Chordata > Mammalia > Primates > Cercopithecidae > Theropithecus > Theropithecus gelada. The sequence goes on along the minus strand of NC_037685.1, from coordinate 15,998,371 downwards.
CTGCCATGATGAGCTATAATTGCAGAAAAGGTATGGTTTGCTGGAAAGAGAAGCTGGAGGAGTGAGAATCAGGCCCATGTCTGCCACTGGCCTTTGATTCCACAGCTCTTTAAATGCTCTTTTCATTTTACGATTATACGTTGACAATACTGTGCTATTTGTCCTGTGGCATGCTTCATTGCTTTCAAAAGGACAGATCCAGGTCGACAGTTTTGTTGGGCGTTTGGAATCAGAAAATAGAATCTTGGCTGGATTTATCTCAGAGATCATTTCTTCTAACACCCAGCTGTAGACATGACCCATGGAATGTTTGAATCAGTGTATACATAGCTATGTTGACTAGAATTTTATGGCATTTAATATTCTGGTTTGTGTAGAATCTAAGCTCTTCTTAACTTTGCATATCAGATCTTGGAAACTGCATTAAATCTTTCAAGCCTAGACATTCTCCATTTGCCTTTAGGATAAAGTCCAAGGTCTTTTGCATCTAAGCTTATCAACTAGCAAGCAGTCACTGCCTCTGTGGAAGAAACCAATTCATGTCCTACCTCCTACAATGTGGAGCTATCACAGGTTCCTTCCACACACTGTGATTTCAGTTACTTCACCCCTTTCTTTACATGCTTCCCTCAAGCTGGAGTATTGATTGTTGACCTTTGACTTGGCTAACCTCTTCGCCAACTCTAAGGCTCAGTGTAGGCATCACCACCTCCACAGGGGTCTCCTTGATTGCCTCAGGTTGTGTTAGGCAGCTCTTGCTTATTTTCCATTAATATCGCGTGTATTACATGGTACTCTAGTACTGTGTCAATTAAAGAACAGCACTCTAGTAATTAATACAGTACTCTAGTACTGTATTAATTAAAGAACAGCACTCTAGTACTGTATATTCATTTCATTGCATTAAAATAACCTGCTTAGGTCTCCTCCTGCGGAGGCTGTGAACAACTTGATGGCAAAGACAGTGTCTTACTCATTTTCATATTTTCAGGGCTTACTACAGGATACATAGTTAATTCTCAATAAATATTTATGAGCTCTATGAAAAAAATAAGAAAGGAGTTAGAAAAAACACCCATGAATATTCCTGTTGCAACACATGAGGTCATTCTATCCACGAGTGGAATGGAATGAGTTCTGGGGGACTGCCCATACCCTGATAGAGACAGTCCTGGTCAGGAGGCCTATATGACTTTCTTTGGACATCACAGGCCTGGGGTTGGCTGCTAATGCATTTTGGCCAGTGGCAGCTGTTGGTAGTTGAGTGATTTCTATTTGATTAGCTGTCCTAAGTAACGATGATATGAAATGTTTCTACTTACATTGTTAGTTAATATTATGTTGTCTTGCTTTCATTTTTGATAATTATTTTCTCTAGTTATCTAAAATAGCCCAGTATCTATTTATACAGTATATTACTTTCCAACTCATGTATCTAGCATATTGGAAAATTTAATACCAGCTAGCTTAGAGGTTGTAAATTTTTTACTAGTATCTAGATACAGATTTATAGGTTTCATGTGTTAAATAGTTTGCCATCAGAGATCTAAGTCAAAACCAAACACCAAATGTTTGTTGTGTCTATTATGTTCAAAGCTCCGTGGCAGGTACAAAGGCAGGTAAACTATGGACAAGTGGAGGAGAGAAGGCGTAAGTACTTGAAAAGTTAAGGGCAAAATAAGGGTTAAACAATAAAACAGAAACAGCCATGATTTTGACAAATGTACAGAGAAGTGCTATAAAATTATAAGCAGGCAAGACCACTGTGGGCTGGAGAGATCTAGGGAGGTTTTGGAGAGGAGAGGCTCTGTTGGGATTTTGAGAAATGGGAATGCTGCCTTCAGGCAGAGAGGAGGGGAGAGGGCTTTGCAGAAGGTGGGCGAGGATGTTGAGGAGAGCCCAAGCCTAGAAGCTGGAGGTGGACCTGTTTGGTGGGAGCAGAGCATCCATGGAGGGAAAGTCAGTGGAAAATAAGGGCTAAGGCCACAAAAAGAGAGCCTTTAAAGAGGTTATTCTAACAGTAAGATTCGTAAAAGCAGTTTACTGGGTAGTGTTTCTCAAACTTGAATGCAGCCATGGGTTCTCTTTGGACCTGGTTAAAAATGCAGATTTCAATTTAGTTGGTCTGGACTGGGGCCATATATTCTGCATGTCTAAGATGTTGCTAGTACCAGGACCTCACCTTGATAGGAAGAGATGGAGGATTATGTGAAAAATGGTGAAGATCTGATTGGAAAATATGGTTAGTGACATTCTTGTTATATAACTGACTATTTCAGGGTTGTACACAGCACTTTGGAGGCATCGAAGAGTTATAGTTTCAGAAGGTGCATAATATTCAACCAGGGAGTAACATGGACAAAGTCTATGTTCAGTAGGTAGTGATGCAGTTCCACGGAGCTATCCTGGAAGAAAAAAAATTGGGTTGGCTTTCATAAAATATCATTATAAATTATATTTTATCAAAATGACACAACTTTAAAAATCTGGAGAAATTACTTGTTTAAATTAAATGGGGGTAACTTCTTTAGTATTTGTGTCTGTCCAGTCATTATTGGGTGAGAATTTTTTTGGGGGGGGGCATATGAAAGGGGATGCAGCAATTCGTTTCTTGGATTAGATCAATGATTCATAACCCTGACTGCACCTTTAAACCAGCTTTGGAGTGTAAAAAAAAATACTGCTCTACCTCAGACCGATTAAATCCAAATATCTGGGGCTGGTGCCTGGGGGTTAGTCTTGTTAAAGGCTTCCAGGTGATTCAAATACGCATCCACGATTGAGATTCACTGGCTGATTGATTAGATTGCTTAACCCTGAATTAAAGTGCTGGTGGTTTTGACTCACAGATACTGTGGGCTTGACAGGAGTGAAACTGTGGGCTTGGTTGGTGCTGAGAGTCAGTCTGTGATCCTGGAGGCAGAATCACTGGGACCCACTTTCAAGAGGTTCTGGGAGTTCACGGAGGAAGCTGCAAACCGACGGAGGTGGTATTGGAGGTGTGCTAGAGACTGGAAATTCTGGTAACTAGGGAAGCAGGCAAGGTAACCAGAGACATGGATGTGGGAGCAGTTGCTAGGGAGAGGCAACAGCATCCTGCCAGATGGTGCCTGACATCTCCACGGCATGGAACTCTTTTTTAACAGACTGAGCTTGTTCTTGCAGCGCAGGGTCTTAGAACTGCCATCTGGGAAAGGCAGTTCAGAGCCCAAGAGCCCTTTGAAGTGGACAGGCTTTGGTGGCTACCGAAGCAAGGGCTGTGACCAGAAGGCAACACGAAGATGGAGTCTGTGAGCAGAGAACATAGAGAAGCTTCCAACGGATCCTATGAAGTGGGAGAGGATTCTAAAACAGAAGACATCAAATACAACTTCAAACACTTTCTAGTCCTCCTCCGTGGTGCTCAGACACTCTGCATCTGAATCTGTGCCAGTGCGTAGTCATTCATAAAGCACAGATCCTGCCATCCAGATCCTTGCCATACAAGCTGATGGTGTCTGGCCCTTGCCAAAGATGTTTCTTGAGCTTTAATGAGCTTCCCAATGGAACATGCCAAGCCCAGTGACTCTGATTCTGAAAGAGGTCTTTGGAAACAAAAGGAAACGAGGTGGCTTAATTTAAATATTTACTTTTTAGATGTAAAACTCTTATAAGAAATAAATTCTTACCTTTTCCCAAGGACTTATGGTGGCAAACATTTGAAAATATCACATCTCCTGGCACCAACACTCTTGAAGTGAACTTGAGGGCCCAGCCCCAATTTCAGGCTGCATCTGTAAGGGTGGTAATGATTACTTGGGCCCTGTTGAAATAAGAGGGATACAGTTGCTATGGAGAAGGTTTAACATGTTGGTTCCCCTCTGGGATTCCGAGTATAATAAACAAACAGGCAGAAAGATAAAGAGAAGAGCTTTCCAGGCTATGGAGGGATCAGAAAAACAGAAATTGTTATCTGCTCTCACTTTGAGACTGAAACAAGCAAACAGGGGACCACTCTTATTCTTGGCAAAAGGCTCTCACTGGTAAAATATGTTTTTTTCAGAGATCCATCTGAACCCTCCTAATGTGGGACCTTAGATTTGACAGTTTCTGGGGTGGAAGAAATATCTGCAAGACTTTGGTGTGGTGGAACGGCCGTGGCTGGGAGCTGAGGTGCAGCTGGCCACCTCCGTTCATTCCCTGCCTTCTTTCCGGAATGTGTAGGAGGACACATGAGGCTTGGGCCGGGTCTCAAACACAGGTCTGCCAGGAGCTGTGATGGAACATTTAGGTTTCAGTGGGAGAGGCCAGTTTTTATGCAACTTTTTAAGTTTGAGACGATAAATGGATAAGGACTTGTCAAACCATTAACCTTTAACTTTGCTATTAAATATAAAGCAAACTATCAACTTCATAGTTTCCTGGTTGGGAAGGCTTGGCTTTTTTTTTTTTTTTTTTTTTTTTGTAGAAAACTTCCTGCAACTGGGAAGAGCAAAACCACTTACAACAATAATTTGCTAAATGCTTCAGAGGTTAGAATCAACTGCTATTATAAAAAACTAGTTCTTCCACCATGCGGGCCCAGACAAAGCCAGACTGCAGTGGACATCTGTTGTCATAACTCTTCCTTCTACTGTTATTAAAGCACCCCTAACTTTCCTTATTAAAATACATTATCTGGAATCGGGTAGGAATGACTGATAGGAGTCTGAAGTGTTCTCTCTCCAGGGAGCTCTTTTAGCAGGAATCAAAATCTCATGCCATAGGGTTAATTCCACATTTGACAAAGGAGGGGTTCTAGCTAGGCTGGCTCCCCATTCCTATGAGTTAAAATACTCCAAAAAGGACATGTAGGGGAGGGGCGGCATGATCAATTCCCACTGTTTGTGTGAGTGCCAGAGTTCTGTGGGGAATGGTGCCACTCCCCTTTCCCATTTGGTGCCAGTGGTGATCTGTCTTCCTTTCCACCTGAAGTCCTCTGAGAGACTGGGATATTTCATGTTGACAAATTCAGCACTTCTTCTCTACCTAAAGCAAGGGGATGGAGTCCTGAGACACCTTGAGGAAGGAGTCCCTTTGGGGCTCCAGGGGGTGTGTAAAGCACTGAAATTGCATGCAAATCTTTTTGCTTATTTACAAAGAGGATTAATAGCTTTCCTTAGATTCTCAAAAGTCTCCACAACACCCTCCACACCTGCCCTCTACCCCCTACCAACATCACAGATGCTCCATGTTGGCATTTCAGATAGCAGGGAGCGGGTGGAAGAAATTATCTGAAGTCTCTGGGGCCTTCCTGGTGCACAGCTCACACGGGTCAATGGTCAGGTCCTGTCAGTGCTTGCCAATGTACAGTCATCCATTAATGTCTTCCTACGGTGGTTTTCTGTTGAGTGTAGACTCAGCATGAACACTGTGAGCCTCTTAATTGAGCCTCACTATAGCTCTGGGAATCCCAAGATTGATATCTGAATTGTTCAGCATTTTTTCAGTTGCAAGTCAGTTTAAATAGAAGGGCGTATTTACTGGCTCTCATAAATGAGATATTTTGGAGGAAGACATGGATTTCAGGGGTGATTCAGCCAATGTCATCAGGAATCATTTTCTCTCTCAAACACAAAGATGGCTACCAAGACTACAGGCTTTTATTCAGCTGGTTTAGTAGCCACAAAGTAAAAACTTTCCTTCCTTTGTTTTTTTTCTTTCTTTGGTCCTCCCTCCCTTCCTCCTTCCCCTGCTTTCCCTCCTCTCCTCCCCTCCTCCCCTCCTCCCCTCCCCTCTGTTCCTCCCTCCCCTCCCCTCCCTCCCCTCCTTTCCTCCCTTATCCTCCCCTCCCCTCCTTCCCTCCCCTCCCTTCCCCTCCTCTCCCCTTCTTCCTTCCTTCCCTCCCTCCCTCCCTCCTTCCTTCCCTCCGTCCCTCCTTCCTTCCCTCCCTCCCTCCCTCCTTCCTTCCCTCCCTCCCTCCTTCCTTCCCTCC